>NW_023269666.1:0-300000 GCF_004353265.1 Vitis riparia | reverse complement strand
GTTAACAAGGAGGGAGCCATGAAATAAGGCCCTCACATGAAATGAGAAAAATTAGAAATTAATAAAAAAAAAAAAAAACCTATTTGAAAACTCACACATTAAAAAAATTTGAAAATTTTATAAAAATAATAATCTTCGAGAAATTTGAAAAGTACAATAATTAAGTGTATTTTCATCAAATTTCTATAATATTAATGAAATTAACCTTTAAAATACTTTTAATCATTTACTTTTAAAATATAGTTAATTTTTTTCACACCTCTAAGTTTAGTATATCATTAGTTTCAAATTTATCATTTTATCATATAGCACCCTTATAGATATATTTTATTTATAAAATTTAATTTAAAAAAAAAGAATTATGTTTTTTAGAAAATTATAAAATATACCTATTTCGTAAATCATTTTTGAAAAATAAATTTTATAAAAATAATAATTTAATAATGGTGCTAAGGGATGAAACTTGGATTCAACATTGATTAAGTGTAGTTTTATTAAATTTCAGTAATATAAATGAAATTATCCCTTTAAAATTAAAAAACCCCTTGAAGATTCACACTTCGGGTTGAAAATTGAAAGTTTCATAAACAACCGTGAAAAATGTAAAAGTGAAAACAACCTATTAAAGAAAAAGAAAGTTCCAAAAAAGGGTTTGTAAACCCACAACTTGAAAACGGATTATTTCATTAAAGGAATGAAATAATTATTGATTTATAAAATCTCACCTTCTATGTCTTTTGGGCTTAAAAATATTCATTTTTAATAAAAATATGTTTTAATTTTTTTAATTTTTTTTTTATAAAATTTATAAATTTTTAATTTTTATAAATTTTATAAAAATAATAATTTCTTTTTTTTATTTTATGGAAATTAAAAGAGAGTGATTACAAGTGAAGAATGAGAAATAGTTGATAAAAAAAAATTAAAAAAAATTGAGAAAAAGGGTTACAGAGGGAAGAGATTGAGAAAACTTTGGACCATGGATTTTACTTCTTGGAAGCAAATGGAAAATGAGCAGAGTATACGTTGAGGTCCTGAGGGGAAGAAGAGGAAGAGAGCAGGAAGGGAATCAGATACTGAGTATTTTAGTCATCTCATGTATCATTTACAATCATTTTTAAATATGGAGGTTTAACAAATAAAATTATTATTTAAGATTAATAAAAATAAATATTAATTAAAACTAATAAAGGTAAATACCTCAATTTGATTATGTAAAATAAATTTTTAACTTTGTGGAACAATATTAATACATAAAGTAAAAATTAAAATAATTTAATTATTATGTTTACAGTTATTAAAAAGAATTTCTACTTGTCAATTAAAATTAAATAATAAAAAATTCTCATTCCAATTGTATGCATATTCACTCAAGACTTTTATGGTCTTCAAGAATGGAGAAGTGGCTGCATTATTGATTCTTATCAACAATTCTTTTCAAGGAATTTGGACCGCTTATTCAAGTCGTCCAGGTGAAGCCCATTGATGCTTCACTTTACCTGCATCATTAGCTGGACCACTTTGCCTGGACCATTATTCACATCATTAGCTGTAGATGCAAGTGGTCCAGGTAAAGTGAAGCATAAATGGGGACCACTTGAATAAGGGTCCAAATTCCTTGAAAAGAATTGTCGATAAGAATCAATAATGCAGCCACCTATCCGTTCTTGAAGGCCACAAAAGTCTTGATTGAATATGCATACAATTGGAATGAGAATTTTTTTTTATTTAATTTTAATTGACAAGTAGAAATTCTTTTTAATAATTGTAAACATAATAATTAAATTATTTAGGTATTTTGGAGATGGGGTTGGAATTGTGTTCCTTCACTCTCTCACCTTCTCTCTCCCTTTTTGTAATGCCCCAAACCCAATTTCAGGGTAAAATCGAAATTTAGAAATTAATAATTAGTTAAAGTAATTTAATAAGGGTAAAAATGTATTTTCGTATTAAAAACTTCTAGATATAAATTAGATTTTTTCTATCTTTTCTATTTAGAAAACCCTTTTACACGGAGATAAAAATGATCAGAGAGCATAGGGCTGAATATTTGGAGGTTTAGGGTTTGAATATCAATTTTTCACTGAAAATTTATGAATGTAAATTAATTTGTTATGAAAATAGGAAAATTTAGAAATTTTCTATTAAATAGAAAACAAGATCAATGAAAAATCAGTGGAAGAAAAGAAATTTTAGATTTAGAAAATAAATAAATAAATCGTTTGTGTAGACTTTACATTTGAAAAAAAATAAATTGGAGTACGACGTGTGTTGCCAAGGTGTTGACTTAGGCATTGGAAAATATTGTATATGTAAATATATTTTATAATAATAAATAATGAGAAGCAACATGAGGCTTGCTATTTTATTCTTAGGACTTTGTGCGTATAATGAAGGTAGGAGGGTAATGAGTTGGTTATATATTAAATTTGAAAATTAATAAAAATTATAATATTTAGTTTTAAGCTAACAAAGGAAATATTAATAATTAAGAAGACTTCACTATATTTATAATCTCAAAAACTTTATGGAATATTATAATATAACTCTATTAAAATTATTTATTTATTTGAAAAATATTTTATTCATTATAAATCTCAAATTAATAATTATTATTTTTTAATATTTTATTTAAAAGATTGTGCAAATATTAAAATCCTTTGTTTCCATGGATGTTGGATTATGAATCACCTAGGCCATCAAAATTATTTTTATTTATCATTTGTTGGGATCTAATCTCATTATTATGTACCATCATATTGTGAAATCTTAAACCTTTTTATTTAGAGTATAAGAAAATAAAAAATAAGAAATAAAAAATGAGCATGAATATTAGTTCACATTATAAAATTTTATAATTATGAGGGTTCATTAAAAAAGAAAGTCATACTTTCTTTGCAATAATGATAAGAGTTAATTTTATTCGCTACATTTAACCTTTATAGATTTGAAATTTCATCATACACCTTTTTTATTTTGAGTGAGAGGAAAGATGAGTAAAAATAAAAAATAAAAATAACATTGAAGATATTTGATGAAATTTTAATACTACGGGGATTAAATGTATTTAGTCGAAATCTTAAGAAAAGTGAATAAAATTAATTTATAATATTTTTATGATATTTAGAGTATGTTTGGAAGTCATTATAAAAAATGTTTTTAATATTTTTAACATTTAAATGATAAAAAGTTTTCAAATATTAAAAACACTTTTTAAATATCAAATATTTTTAACATTTATTCTCTTAACTAAAAGGATCAAACAATCAAAAGTGGATTTTTTTGGCTATGAAAAATTCTAGCATCAGAATACCACATACACAAGGAATTCTTTCCATTTATTTGTGTTCCAAAAAATTCAGATGATAGATGATTGAAACCCTACAAGCTGTTCTTTTACTATTTTTCTAATAATAGGGAAGGACACGTGTCAGATGGTACAGAGACAACCTGTCAAGAGTATGAGGTCTTGTCATATTACTTTATATATAAATAATAAAAGAATGTAAAATATTTCAACTTTTATCTTTAATACTATTTTATTAAATGATAAAAATCTAAATATGTGAATACTTTTTATTTTATAAAATAATGAAATTATAATATTTAGTTATTAAAAAATAAATTATTATCGAAAATTGAAATATAATTTTATTGTTTATTTTATTCATATTTCATTAATTTTACATTTTATCATAAATTGGTGGCATTATGAATGGTACGTTACTACAGAATTTGTACAAATTTTGGTTGTGGATTCAATTTGGAGGGCCCCAATGGCCTAGTCGTTCAAAGCCCTGCCAACCCCATTAAATGGTAATAAGCTTATTGGTTAGGATATGGTTAGACTCGCCTCCCATTCATCAATGTTGTTGCTGCCCCACATTATCTATCCATCCGAGCTATTCAGGTTCCGTCTGACTTCGAAATCATTCTATTTTTCATTTTCTGAAAATGATTTTGATTAGAAAATTATTTTTTTGGAAAATAAAATATATAAAATGTATATTGCATTTGTTTATTATTTATTATGTTTTTATTTTAAAATGGTATCATAAAATATTTCATTTAAAATGAATTATTTCTAATATAAAATATATTCATTTATAATAATTTATAGTTTAATGAATAAACAAAATAGTTCTTCATAGTTTTTTGTTGCTAACATTTTAAAATATTGTTTTCACATTTTTGTTTTGAAAATTTTTTTGAAACACCAAGAGTCTGTTTGGTAACTGTTTTCGAAAAATAGTTTTTATCCTCCAAAATAAGAAAAATAAGAAAATACATTTAATAATTAGAAAACTGTTTTATATTTTCTATTTTTAAGAAGAAAAAAACACTGTTTTATAAAAATAATAATCTTCGAGAAATTTGGAAACAATAGTAATTAAGTATATTTTCATCAAATTTATGTAATATTAATGAAACTAACCCTTAAAACACTTTTAATCATTTACTTTTACAAAATAGTTCATTTTTTTCACACCTCTAGGTTTAGTATTTCATTAGTTTCAAATTTATCATTTCATCGTATAGCACCCTGTAGACCCCTTTTTGCACACCAAGTCCTATTTGTCTTATTATTATTATTATTATTATTATTATTGATTTTATTAATAACACTAAAGGGTATTTCATATCACCCTAGGAATAGCTGAACATTTTGTTTGGAGTGGGGAACAACTTCTAGATAAACGAGCTACATGGGCATGTGGGACAAAAGAGATGGCCACCTTGCCATGGTGATGGTTGAGAATGGAGACTTGCTGAAGGGTGAGCAATGAAGTTGTTGAAGCTTGCAAGACAAGAAAACGGGCAGCAATTGGAGAAAGGGGATCGAGAAAAAAACAGAGGAAGGGGATAGAGGTTTTCAGCAAGTGGGGGTTTTGAGAGCTTGAGAGAAAAATATGGGAGTAGAAAGTCGGGGGATAAGCCAAGGGAACGGTGGTCCAGGGGTGCTTCATTAAGGAGAGAATGTGAGAAAGAAGATCTGGATGAAAAACAGGAGACGTTTTGAGAAGAAAAATGAGCTGGTGTGAAGAGGAAAAAATGTGGTTTTTCAACAAGAGCAAGAAGGAGCTTGGAAGAAAAACAGGGGGCATTTTTTTTGAGAGAAAAACATCTTCAAATTGATAAATGGTAGTTTTTTCATTCATTCTTTCATTCATTCATGTACAGAGTATATATAGAGAGTAATCACCATTCTAAGAATGAGAAAGAATGATACAAGGAAATAATGATATAAGGAAATAACAACTAATATCCTAATATCTCAATATTCATAATATCTCAATATTCCTCATATCTCAACACTCCCCCTCAAGTTGGTGCATAGATGTCATACATGCCCAACTTGTTTAAAAATTTTGAGAACACTTGACTTGAGACAACTTTGGTGAGGATATCGGCCAATTGATCTTTTGATCGAATCTTAGGCAATTCCATAATCTTATCATCCAACTTTTCCTTAATAAAGAATCTATCCACCTCGACATGCTTTGTACGATCATGTTGTACTGGATTATGAGAATATCACATGCGGCTTTATTGTCACAAAACAATCGGATTGGTTGCCTAGATAAGTAACCTAAATCCTGTAAGAGGAGTCTTAGCCATAATGCCTCACAAAGTCCTAGAGTCATACCTCTAAATTCCGCTTCTGCACTTGAATGAGCGACGACATTCTGCTTCTTACTTTTCCATGTCACAAGATTACCACCTACAAAGGTAAAGTAACCAAATGTAGATCGTCTATCATCCACTGCACCGGCCGAATCAACATCAGTATATACTTCTATACTCTGATGATCAACATTTTTAGCGAACAAAATTCCCTTCCCAGGAGCATTCTTCAAATACCTCAAAATACGCATGACTGCATTCATATGTTGCTCTCCAGGATTATGCATGTATTGACTCACTACACTCAATGCTTAAGCAAGATCTGGTCTTGTATGAGCTAAGTACATTAATCTCCCCACAAGTCTCTGGTATCTTCCCTTATCGGTTGATACTTGATTAGACTTAACACACAATTTCAAACCTTCTTCTATTGTTGTATTAACAGGTTGATATCCCGACATTCCAGTCTCCTGTAAAAGATCTAAGGCATACTTTCTTTGAAACAGAAAAATTCCTTCACTTGATCGAGAAACTTCAATCCCAAGAAAGTATTTCAGAGGACCTAGATCTTTCATTTCAAATTGTCTAAATAGATAATTTTGCAAAGCTTTTCTTTCTTCAGGATCATTTCCTGTAATTACCATGTCATCTACATATACGATAAGTGTCGTAATCTTACCATGTTACTTTTTCAGGAACAAAGTGTGATCTGAATTACTTTGACGATAGCCAAAAGCTCTCATTGATTTTGTGAACCTTCCAAACCATGCTCTCAGGGATTGCTTCAACCCATACAATGACTTCTTCAATTTGCACACCTTCTGACATTGCTTTTCTGACACCATGCATCATGGTGGAAGATTCATATATACTTCTTCAGATAACTCGCCGTGCAGAAAGACATTTTTCACATCGAACTGTTGTAATGGCCAATCTAGGTTTGCAGCTAAAGACAGTAATACTCGAACTGTGTTGGTCTTAGCTACAGGTGCAAATGTCTCTGTGTAGTTAATTCCATAAGTTTGAGTGTACCCTTTTGCTACCAGTCTTGCTTTAAATCATTCAATACTACCATCGGCCTTGTACTTCACAGTATAGATCCAACGACACCCAACTGGCTTCTTTCCTAGTGGACATTCTACGAGTTCCCATGTTTCATTCTTCTGCAATGATTTCATCTCTTCATTCATGGCTACTTTCCACCTTGGATTAGCTAAGGCTTCCTGCACACTGTTAGGAATAGCTACAGTAGATAATTGATTTACAAATGACTTATTTGATTTAGACAAACGATGGTTAGACACATAGTTGCTCATGAGATATTTGACTTTGGTAGACAATTTAGGTTCATATGTGGGTTTAGGAATACCTCTATTATGACGGTGTGGTAACCGTTTCATGAATGGATCAGGTTCCAAATTAAGAACACCCTCAGCAGACAACGATTGGTTTGGTATTTTAGTGAAGACATCTTCGGACCCAAATTGTTGACCACTCATATCCAACTCACCCGCTTCCTGGTTCACTAGTTCAGATTATCCAGATTCATCCTCCTCAGAGATATGATAATCATAATCGAGAGTCTGAATTTCCTTATGGTACTCCCCCAGAAGTTCAGACTCAGATGAAAAATACATCGAATCTTCATGAAACACCACATCCATTATAATAAACATTCGTCGAGTTGGAGGATGGCAACATCGATATCCCTTTTTGTGCAATGTATATCCAACAAACACATATTGCAATGAATGAGAAGTTAACTTGGTGCGTTGGTGTTTGTGTAGATGCACAAATGCCACGCAACCAAAAACACGAGGAGGTAGATTTGGGACGGTTGGGGCAACTACGACATTAGTAAGAGCTTGGAGAGGTGTTTGGAAGTTAATTGAGCTACAAAGTACCCGATTGATCAAGTATGTAGTAGATGTGATTGCTTTTCCCCAATAAGATATCAGTATTTTTGCTGCTATCAAGGAAGCACGAACAACCTCTAACAAGTGCCGATTTTTTCGTTCAGCGACTCCATTTTGCTGGGGTGTATTGGAACAAGTAGTTTGATGAATGATGTTATGTTCTTCCAAATACTTTTGAAGATTAGAACTCTGATATTCTCCACCATTATCACTACCCAAAACCCGAACCTTTGCATTATACTGAGTTTCAATCATTTTATGAAATTTTTGAAACAACAAGTTCACTTCATCTTTGGTCTTCATCAAGCATAACCATGTCATTCTGGTACAATCATCAATAAAGTTACAAACCAACGTGAGTCACTCAAAGTTGGGACTTTGGATGGGCCCCAAACATCAGAATGTATAACCATAAAAGGAAGCAGACTTTTATTCAAAATTAACGGAAACGAAGCACGATGGCTTTTAGCCAATTCACAAATATTACAACGGAAACCAGAAATATCACTCTTTGCAAACAAACTAGGAAATTTTTTTTTTAAATAACCAAAGGAAGCATGTCCCAAACATCGATGCCACAACCAAATTTCAGACTTTTTCTTCTCCTCCTCAGATCCATCTGTCATCAAGGCTTGTTGCAACTTATTTGAATCCTTTGACTGTAAGTCCAAGTAATAGAGTTTTCCTTGCTTAATACCACAACTAATCGTCTGTCTTGTTTGGATGTCCTTAATCACACAAAATTCAGGCCAAAAAATGACAATACAAGATAAGACTACAATTATTTGAGAAACTAACAAAAGATTGTAATCTAGAGATGGAACAACTAAAACAGAATCCAAATTCAAAGTATCAGTAAGAGTTAAGGATCCTTCTCCAATGACTGGGGTTGTGTTACCATTGGCTGTGGAAACAATTTTTTGTGAGGAAGGTCTAAGGGGTGAAACCTGTCTAGAATCGAAAGTCATATGATCTATAGCACCAGAATCAATTATCCATGCACTATTAATAACAGGTGTAAAAGTATTTAAAAACTTACTACCATGATTTGTAGCGGCTACCAATGCAGAGACTTTCTCGGTAACATTAACTTTTGTTTTTATTTTGGCAACAGTTGCAGTCGAGGTTTTCTTGGAATCCTTCTTCCGTTGATCACAATTATTATCATTACTAACAAAGTGGTGATAGCCTAAACATGATCTAAAGGTCCATGGTTCAAACCCTCGGTTCCTCATTGTTTTCTTGGTCATACCAAGAGTCGTTGCTTTGAAATTGTGGGATATCCAGACTGGTGGGATCAGTCTTATTGCAGTGACTGCATTTGAAGGTTGACTTATCAATATTAGGGCTTGTCTTAGGATGGTTGATTGCTGTCAAACTACCATAGCGACAAAATATCCAGGATTTCAATTCCATGACTCTGATACCATCTTCAAATTGATAAATGGTAGTTTTTTCATTCATTCTTTCATTCATTCATGTACAGAGTATATATAGAGGGTAATCATCATTCTAAGAATGGGAAAGAATGATACAAGGAAATAATGATATAAGGAAATAACAACTAATATCCTAATATCTCAACTTTCCTAATATCTCAATATTCTTAATATCTCAATATTCATAATATTTCAATATTCCTAATATCTCAACAAAAACAGAGAGTTGGGTGAGGGCAACTTAGAAGAAAAACAAGGCAAGGAGAGGTTTTTGAGGGGGGAAACAAAGTACTTGAAGCCAAGCATGCTTGGCTCGAAAGGAGACACCCCAAAGAGAGGTGATGGACAAAGATGAAGTACAATTCAAGGGTTTCAAGCTCCTGCCAGAAGAAATTGAAGGAGCAGAGTTTGTGGGAGGTAGTAGATTTCCCTTTTTCTTTTTTCTTTTTTTAATTTTTTTTATTTTTTTTATGGAAATTAAAAGAGAGTGATTACAGGTGAAGAATGAGAAATAGTTGATAAAAAAAATTGAGAAAAAAGGTTGCAGAGGAAAGAGATTGAGAAAGCTTTGGATCATGGATTTTACTTCTTGGAAGCAAATGGAAAAGAAGCAGAGTATATGTTGAGGTCCTGAGGAGAAGAAGAGGAAGAGAGCATGAAGGGAATCAGATACTGAGTATTTTAGTCATCTCATGTATCATCTACAATCATTTTTAAATATGGAGGTTTAACAAATAAAATTATTATTTAAGATTAATAAAAATAAATATTAATTAAAATTAATAAAGGTAAATACCTCAATTTGATTATGTAAAATAAATTTTAACTTTGTGGAACAACATTAATGCATAAAGTAAAAACTAACGGTTGAGTTTTAAGTTAACAACTTAAAAATGATTTAACTTAAAATCAACTTAATATATTAAATAATAAGTTTTAAATTTTACCAAACACTCAAATGTCTGTCCACAAGCAATTCTTAAAAAATATTTTTTGAATTTTTTGATACTTTCTAAAAGTTTTGGAATGTTCTCAACTTATGTTTTTGTATTTTTAAAAAATATTTTTGATCTATAGTGAAATATTTTTTTAATCATTTTTTGTATAATTATTTATAAAAACAATTATAAAAAATTAAAAATAATTAAAATATGTTATCACAAGATAAACTATTTTTAGAACTTTGTTTTCTATTAAAATCTATCAGATGTATTTTTGAGTTTGGAAAATAATGTTTCTTAGACTAAAAAAACTATTTTAAAACATAGTTCCCAAAATAGGCTTCAAGCTTCTCAAATGGTAGTGAGTTGATGGATAGTAAAGCGATTTGTAAGTCTTATAATAAGCTTTTGCCATTGCAAAAGTAGTCCCCCTCAGTCTCACAAATAGCCTCCACCACCACCTGAAAAATGTAACACATTGAGTTATTGCATTCCCTTTTGCATAAATACATTACATCTATGCTACGAAACCAAACTAGAATAAGGGTTGAAAAATGGCTGAGAGGGAGAGAGAAAGTGAGAGAGTGAAGGAACACAATTCCAACCCCATCTCCAAAATACTAAAATAATTTAATTATTATGTTTACAATTATTAAAAAGAATTTCTACTTGTCAATTAAAATTAAATAATAAAAAATTCTCATTCCAATTGTATGTATATTCAATCAAGACTTTTGTGGTCTTCAAGAATGGAGAAGTGGCTGCATTATTGATTCTTATCAACAATTCTTTTCAAGGAATTTGGACCGCTTATTCAATTGGTCCAGGTAACGCTCATTGATGCTTCACTTTACCTGGACCACTTGCATCTACAGCTAATGATGTGAATAATGGTCCAAGTAAAGTGGTCCAACTAATGATGTGAATAATGGAGAATCGACTCATTACCATACTCACAGGGAATGAGATCGTTTCATAATTCTCTTGTTTATGATTTTAAGCGTAGATTGCGGTGTCTGAAAAGCACTTGCAGCTAAAGAAGAAAAAGGCATGCAAAAAAAAAAAAGCGAAAAAAGAAGAAATAAACACTTTGGGTATATGTGTATATATATAAATGAATCCTTTTTCATCTTTTCCTCTTCCTTTTTTGCTTTCATTTTTTATATGGTTATTTTTTTTTCCCCTAAAACAAGAATTTTAGAAAATACACACGTAAATCCATACCAATTTTTGTTTTAAGTGAAGCATAAATGATGTGAATAATGGGACTTAAAATAAAGTGAAGCATAAATGATGGTTCTTAAAATAATTTGAATATCAAATATCTATAAAAGGTTTGGCCTATTTTCACTGATTACCAATTGATTTTTAGATGATATAGTCAAAGTTCTATACAAAGAATTTTAGAAAATACACACGTAAACCCATACCAATTTTTGTTTTAAGTGAAGCATAAATGATGTGAATAATGGGCTTTACCTGGACCACTTGAATAAGCGGTCCAAATTCCTTGAAAAGAATTGTTGATAAGAATTAATAATGCAGCCACTTCTCTATTCTTGAAGACGACAAAAGTCTTAATTGAATATGCATACAATTGGAATGAGAATTTTTTATTATTTAATTTTAATTGACAAGTAGAAATTCTTTTTAATAATTGTAAACATAATAATTAAATTATTTTAGTATTTTGGAGATGGGGTTGGAATTGTGTTCCTTCACTCTCTCACTTTCTCTCTCCCTCTCTGTAATGCCCCAAACCCAATTTAGGGGTAAAATCAAAATTTAGAAATTAATAATTAGTTAAAGTAATTTAATAAGGGTAAAAATGTCTTTTCGTATTTAAAATCCCTAGATATAAATTAGATTTTTTCTATCTTCTCTATTCAGAAAACCCTTTTATATAGAGATAAAAAAGATTAGAGAGCATAGGGCTGAAGATATGGAGGTTTAAGGTTTGAAGATCAATTTTTCAGGTAAGATTTTAATTCTTAAATTAATATTTTATATTCATTAATTAGTTTTAAAAACTTTAGATATTCTTTGGAAGATCTCAATCTAGATTAGGGTTTGTTAAATTAATTTTTAGATCAAAAGATTGGAAATTTATGAATGTGAATTAAGAAAATAGGAAAATTTAGAAATTGTTTATTAAATAGAAAACAAGATCAATGAAAAATCAATGGAAGAAAAGAAATTTTAGATTTAGAAAATAAATAAATAAATCGTTTGTGTAGGCTTTACATTTGAAAAAAAAATAAATTGGAGTATGCGTGTGTTGCCAAGGTGTTGACTTAGGCATTGGGAAAGATTGTATATATAAATATATTTTATAATAAGAAATAATGAGAAAAAACATGAGGCTTACTATTTTATTCTTAGGGCTGGCTTTGTGCCTATAATGAAAATAGGAGGGTAATGGGTTGGTTATATATTGAATTTGAAAATTAATAAAAATTATAATATTTAGTTTTAAGCTAACAAAGGAAATATTAATAATAATAATAGTTTCATATATAGGTTTTAATTTAAGTTAAGTATATAAAGAAATAAATAGTGAGGGTAAGATTAAGAAAGAAAATGAATTTTACAATAATTTGGAAACTCACTAAATTAAGTTATTATTGTTTAGTAAGTTGAAAAATAATATTGGGTAGTAATAATATTAGCATGAGAAATTAATTAGGATCCCTAATACTAAATAAAATATTTTTAGGATTTTCAAATTTATATGTTTGGATAAATAATCAACAATCAATATTGTGTATGATATTATGTTAGGTGAGGAGGAAATTCTTCAGAGTTAAATACTTCAAGATTTTGAGTGCTTTTTCAAGGTAAGGGAAACTCACTAAATTAATTTATTATTGTTTAGTAAGTTGAAAAATAATATTGGGTAGTAATAATATTAGCATGAGAAATTAATTAGGATCCCTAATACTAAATAAAATATTTTTAGGATTTTCAAATTTATATGTTTGGATAAATAATCAACAATCAATATTGTATATGATATTATGTTAGGTGAGGAGGAAATTCTTCAGAGTTAAATACTTCACGATTTTGAGTGCTTTTTTAAGGTAAGGGAAACTCACTAAATTAATTTATTATTGTTTAGTAAGTTGAAAAATAATACTGGGTAGTAATAATATTAGCATGAGAAATTAATTAGGATCCCTAATACTAAATATAATATTTTTAGGATTTTCAAATTTATATGTTTGGATAAATAATCAATAATCAATATTGTGTATGATATTATGTTAGGTGAGGAGGAAATTCTTCAGAGTTAACTTCAAGATTTTGAGTGTTTTTTCAAGGTAAGGGAAATTAATGCAAATTTTTATAAAAAAAAATAATTTTCTTTTTATGTTGTATTTTGAAATGTGTAAAAATATTATTTTTATCTTTTTGCATGGATCAAATATGTGTTTTGTATGGAAAATATATTTAAGAATTTTCTTTGTTTATGAAAAGAGAAAAATTGAGGAAATATGATATTTTGTTTTGTAAGTTTGAATTAATGAAATAAAGTGTCTGACTCTGGATTATATGGCCCTAGTCAACGAGTTATAATAGTTGACCTTATGACCCTAGTCAACGGGTTATAATAGTTGACTTTATGGCCCTAATCAACGGGTTATAATTGTTGACATTTGTCTTTGTTCACCTTAACTAGAAAAAATTTGAAACTAACCACTCATTTATGAAGTCCCACCTAATTAGGCACCATTTGTTATTTGATAACCAGTGTAAAGATATTTTGAATGTATTTGATTTGGTTTTGATGAGAAATTGTTTTGAAATGGATATGAGAAAGTTTTGTTGAAAAGTTTGAATGTATTAGTATTTTGAACTCAAAAGTTTTTATGAAAATAAGTATATGTTATATCTCCTATCTGCAAGCACGATTGAAAATGTTTGATCTATGAAATTGCATTGATGTTCCTTATTGAGCTTTAAGCTCATGCCCCTTTGTTGTTAATTTTTCAGGTACTTTCAGTTTGGGCGAGGAGTGATGGCTAGGCTTGAGAATTTTTATTTGTTAGGATTTTGGTTCAAACTTTATTTTTGGACATTGTTTAGATGTTAAAATTTAATTTCTGTTTAAATTATTTGAATTTGGAGTTATTTGGACAATAACACTCTGGTTGATGTGTTAGTTTTTTTATAGTTGATACTTGGAGATTTTAGAATTTTGTTCTACTACTCTGAACATGAATTTGGTAATTGGTAAATTTCCAAATACAATACGAATGTTTGTGTCGTTTCCACTTTAAGCCTTTGGGCTTGAGGTGTGAAATGACCGTCATGCCTTTGGAGTGGATTTTAGGGCGTGACACTGTCAACCATTTTTCAGCCCTTATTCTAGTTTGGTTTCGTAGCTTAGATGGTGGTGGAGGCTATTTGTGAGACTGAGGACTACTTTTGCATTAGCAAAAGCTTATTATAAGCCTTACAAATCGCTCTAGTGTCCATCAACTCACTACCATTTGAGAAGCTTGAAGCCTATTTTGGGAACTATATTTTAAAATAGTTTGTTTAGTCTAAGAAACATTATTTTCCAAACTCAAAAATACATTTGATAGATTTTGATAGAAAACAATGTTCTAAAAATAGTTTATTTTATGATAACATATTTAATTGTTTTTAATTTTTTTATAATTGTTTTTAAAAATAATTATACAAATATAGAAAATAATTAAAAATACTGCACTATAGACAAAAATTATTTTTTCAAAAATATTTAAAAATACAAAAACATAAGTTGACACTACAAGAAAAAGGGTCATTGTTAACATATATTATCTTTACTTAAAGTAGTATATGTCAATATCTTTTATTTAAATGGGCAACTATGACATATAAAACTTAGTTAAAAGAAATAATGACATATATGAATTCTAGTGATTATTCCATGACTTATGACGATGCAACTTTGACAGAGAATTTATAAGTCAATATAAAATTAATATATTCATATGTAAAGGTATCTAAATAAAGGCAATAATGACATATGTGGAATTTGCTAAAATTTTATTTAATTTATAGTAATACAATCTTGATAGAAAAATTATAAGTCAATATATGGAGTTAAAATATTTTTATGTCAAGGTTGGTAAAAGCTATCTTGACAAATAATTTATAAGTCAATCTAATTTTATTAATAAATCTATCAAGGTTATATTAGTAAATATTAAAAATCTCACTTCTCATTTTTTTTCTTTTAATTCTTTTATTTTTCTTTTAATTCTATCTAGGCCCATTCCCATCTACAAGCAACTTGAAAGAAAATCCTAAGACAATAGGCACCATTAAAAATTTTGTGAAAAGTAAAAATAATTTTTATTAAAATTTATTGAATTAGATATTTATTCTCCATGCAAATATATATCCTTTATAGGGTTTTAATTTTTGTTTTTGTTTTTTTGCATTTTTTATGACATTTATTAAATGATGTAACATGACTTCCTTTTATTTTGTTTATTGTTGCAACCATAATAATGTACTCATGTAAAATGTATGCAGTCAGTGGTCTTTGTCACACATGGACAAATCATTTATAATGATATTTAGATTTAACAATTTGGTGTTATTTGTGCCTAATACTTAAATAGCCTCTGCAACTTGCACCCCAGTTACATAATACCATTTCAGAATTTCTACTAGTAGAGGGAAATTTGGTGGGATAATAAAAATTATATGCCTAAATAAATGCCTTTGTGGGCAGTTTAAAGTTGCCCCAAATTATTTGAGTAAATTACAAAATCTCATAAATGCTCTAATGGGACATTCAACTGTAAGTCCCAGAAATGACAACCAAAAAATATGTTTGTCAACCTTCTCATGGGATCATGCAAACATATGAGCGTGAGTTTAGCAGAATACTACAACAAAAAATGCCAAACCCACAAAATAGAGGGTTATTGGCTACAGATTTAACATTCATGGATTCATCTCAATCCTCCTCAAGCTCCATATTAAGCTCCAAACCCTAATAAACCATCTAATTCAAGAAAAGCTAGAGGAATATTATATTTGCAAACTATCGCATGTAGAGTTTAGCATGTCAAATGTAGTTGTAAGAAGTCTTAACTAATGTAGGTGAAATTTAGCTGAAATAAAATAAGGGTAAAATTGGCAGAATATAGTCACGTGTACCTGAAATTTCTCTTGTATTTGGTGTAATAATTATGAACTTTAGCTGTCTGTGTGAAATTGATAGTCCTTTTAAAAGTAAGAACTAGGAAACCAGTCTCATTTCTTACTTTGGAATGTTCATGATGTATTATTCATCTCATTATATGTAAACAGTTCTTATTTAATAAAGAAATTCCACGGGGTAGGACATGGGATTGGAAGCTCAATCTGAACACTCATTCAAGGCTTCCACATCTGGTCAAGAGCGGCGCATTGATCTCATTTACAATGACCTGTTTCTTATGAAATACAAATTGTCCACTTACACTTCAAGGCGCCGCATCCTCACATGTACATCACAACACGCCAAAACATGGCCAACTCATACATCTGCATATTATTCTCCAAGGAGAAACCACTTGTTTCAAAGATAAACGAGTAACGAGAAAAGGGAATATAATCAAAAAATGATATCTATATAAGTATTACTTGGAAAAGAAATACAATATGCATGATGTTCAAGTAATACATCCAATCCCAGTATATAAAACATCAAAAAGATGGGATTCACAAGTCTAATATAAGATGTAAGTAAAAAAAAAAACATAAAAAGATCAGATAGTAGTGGGATCATGTGATGGCTCTGCTCTGATCTCCTCATCTGGTATGGGCTGCTCAGCTGGTATGGTACCCTCATCTGGTATGGCCTGCTCAGCTGGTATGGTTCCCTCATCTGGCAGTGGAGGCTCGGATGGTCCAGACCTATCATGCCCAGGAAGTGTCTGCATACTCAGATACTGCTGAATCTGATGAAGGATCATGGTATGCTGGGTCTGAGTAGCAATGATTTGATCCTGGTGTGCACGAATAGTGGCCATCTGCTGGAAAAGAGAATCTTGAGCGGTGCTCAGTGTCTGCAATGAGTGCACTAAGCCTCTGAGTTCGGTAAGAGAAACGGTGACAGTGGGCTCAGATGAAGGAGGAGGTGCTGAGGTAGCTGGCACGACTGGTGGAGCTGGCTGAGTAATAGGAGAAGCAGGAAGTGTGGCCTCAGGCATGGCCACTGAGGTGTGTGCTGCAGGGGCAGGAGGTATAGTGTCAGTGAGAATCTCATCGTGCTGGGCCTGAGGTAGCTGCTCATCTTGGGGTAGCTCTGGAGGTGGGGGCACATCTGAGGCTCCCTGAGGTGGAGGCACAACTGGGGCTCCCTGAGGTGGAGGCACAACTGGGGCTCCCTGAGGTGCAAAGTAGGCTGCCAAGTGATGCCATTTGTCGAGAGAGAAGTCCTCTCGGCAATGGCGGAGCCTCTCAAGGCGGGGCTCTCCAGGATAACCCAGGTGCTCTAAAATCTGGCAGAGGAGCCTCGGAAATAATAATGGAATGACATCTGCCCTCTGAAGCTTCTTCTGATGGACTTTCTCTTCAAAGTGAAGAAGAGAAGTCATAATCAAATGATGAGGGCTGAAGTAATATCCCTCAGAAATCCTAAATAACGCCTCAAGTATAGCTCCTCTCCTCTGAACTTTATGCTGAAGTGGGAAGATGTTGGCACGCAGGAGCACATCAATAAGGAGCATCCCAGATGGAAGCTCTCTCCTAGTCAACACTGAGGCTGTGGAAGTCCCCCTGGACAAGATACGAACCATGTCCCTCTGAGAGAATGAGGACCACTCCCTGAAGTCTGCCTGAGTCACAGGCTCATAAGGTATACGGAGGGCCTCAGCAATGTGGCGAGCTCCAATGGCACCCTGGCATCCATCTATGATAAAATAGATGAGAGTAGGATTCCGGATGCCTCGAGTAGTCATAGACTGATAAAAGTCTAGAACTACTCTCGGATAATAGAACTGCCTAGGGGTGAGGAGATGCTCCATGTGATACCTCTGCAGCAAACGGAATGAATCCCTGAGCTCTGGCTGCTGTCTGAGAGCCTCGATGTCGAACCAGGTCTCTGAATGGAATGATCGATCTCTGCAATCCAGGTTGCCCTCTATAGGTGGCCCTGCGATCATAGGACGTCTGATGACGGTCTCGAGAGGAATCCCCACAGGAATCTAAGAGTCCGACTCGGCCTGAGGTGTCTGGGATGGCTCTCCAGGACCCAAGATCTTGGCCCTTTTCGCGGGTGGCCGAGAAGCAGGCCTCTTGGCTTTGGCGGCGGGCGGCACGGGTTCAGTGGGTGGCCTCCTGGTGGGATATCGGCGCTGAGAAGGCATTCCACCCTCAGATGGGGGAACGGTGGAGTCCTGAGCAGGTGGCAAAGTGGTGCCTCCAATGGCGGACTGTGGTGGTCGAGGCACCGGCGGCGAGGATGGGGATGCAGAAAGACCTCCCCTAGTCTTTGCCATGCGGAAATGGAGCGAGTGAGATGGCTGTTCGAGTTCCAGAGGTCTCAGCTGGTGCGGGGAGCGAGCGGAGTTCGAGGTCTCAGCTGGTGCGCGGGAGCGAGCGAGATGGCTGTTCGAGTCCAGAGGCTCTTCAGCTTCTCTCCTTCAGGGGTTTATATAGAGATGGGGCTTGGGGTGGTTTAATGTTTAAAAAATCCCAAGGCAACCGAAAAGTCGTTTTTGGACGTTAGGCAAAACCCCGGGGGTAAAAATTGAGTTTAAAAGTCAGAGTTTTCGCAGCTTAAAAATTGATTTCGCACCTTGAATTTGACCGTGCAAAATTTTCGCACCTTGAACTGAGAATTTCGCACCTTAAATGGAGTTTCGCACTAAATTTGGCACTGTGCGAAATTTTCGCACCTTGTTTCGCACGGTGCGAAAATTGGATTGAGGTGTACGAAATGGCACTCGTGTGCCAGGAATGTGTTTCGTAGGGTGCGAAAATTTTCGCACATTGAATAGTGGTGTGCGAAATTGAAATTTAGAAAATTCGCACCTTGGACAGGGATTTTCACACCTTGGATTGAGGTGTGCGAAATTTTCGCACCTTGGATTTTGGTGTGCGAAATTTTCGCACCTTGATTCGCACTGTGCGAAAATTGCCTTGAGGTGTGCGAAATGGCACTCGTGTGCCAGGAGTGTGTTTCGCACGGTGCGAAAATTTTCGCACCTTCAATAGTGGTGTGCGAAAATTTTGACCCAAGTGTGCGAAATTTTCGCACCTTGGATTGAGGTGTGCGAAATTTTCGCACCTTGATTCGCACTGTGCGAAAATTGCCTTGAGGTGTGCAAAATGGCACTCGTGTGCCAGGAGTGTGTTTCGCACGGTGCGAAAATTTTCGCACCTTCAATAGTGGTGTGCGAAATGGTGCTTTGGAATTTCGCACCTTGAAATGCATTTTCGCATGTTGGATTCCTCCGTGCGAAATTTTCGCACCTTCAAATGCAGTGCTCTTTCCCCTTTGCTTTACTCCCCTGCCTTGCTTTTGAAGGCTTCTCCACATTTTTCTTGATTTTTTTCTGAAATTTAACATCAACATTGACTAGAATTAAGACAAAATAAACCAAGTTTGAGCAAGAATTAAAATCAAAAAAATAAAAATAAAAATAACAATACAACTATATAAAACTATAAAAATTCATGGACTTAATATAGTCCATGAAACCCTACTTTCCCTCAAAGTTGCGTGATTCAAGGAGGTTGATCTCCTCCTTGTCTGCATGGCTCTATGAATGGCTTGAGACGATGGCCATTGACTTTGAAGGTTTGATTGCCTTTGGGATTGAATACTTCCACCACTCCATTGGATGCACTTCATGAATTATGAAAGGACCCGTCCACCTTGATTTCAATTTTCCTGGAAAAAGATGAAGTTTAGAGTCATAAAGCCATTCATAGAATGCACCCACCAAGGATGAGTGCACCCTCATGCATCGTGCCTCCTCTTGAGCAGTTGATCATAAGGCCCCATATTGTACCCCTCCTACCAAATTTCCATGGAATGGAGACTGAGAACCCATATGCCCACGTCAAGGAGTTTGAGGAGGTGTGCAATACTTTTAGAGAGGGAGGAGCTTCAATAGACTTGACGAGACTCAAGCTATTCCCTTTTACTTTGAAGGACAAGGCAAAGATATGGCTTAACTCTGGAGCATAAGGAATTGGGTTGATCTGCAGGCCGAATTTTTTTAAAAAAATTTCCCCGCCCATAGGACCAATGGGTTGAAAAAAATTTTCCCCGCCAATAGGACCAATGGGTTGAAGAGACAAATCTCAAACTTTTCTGCCAAAGAAAAATAAGTTCCATGAATGTTGCTTGTGATAGAAACAACACACACCCCGACACCAGCGTTATTCTTGTGACAGATGGATTTTGGGCAGCCCAAAGCATGGGCTGTGATAGAAGAAAGACGGTTGATGTGAAGGTGGTAGGGATAGGTTTTTTTGATTGCCTAAAGGATAGGCTGTTGCACGGTATGGCATGGCCTGACATACTTGTCTTGAGCAACTAAAAATAAGCTTTAAAGAGAGAGTGGTATGGCTTATGGGTTAAGATACGTTTTAGCCATCTGAAATAGCAAGAAAACACGATTGATGGGTGAGAGAAATGGGAAGCTAGGCTACTACCTATGGAGACTATTGTTGGACGGTTGACGCATGGGTTAGATTAAGGTGTGTTTGCCTTGTTTTAAATTATATGAAGGCTAAATATAAATACTTCATAAAAGCATACAAGTTACATATATTTTTTTTTTAGAAAATTAATTTATTTTATATTTTGATGTGTGAATTTTAATATCATATATGGATTTTACTTATGATTCATGATATCTAAAAATAATAATTATCTTGACATGTTTATTATAAAAAAAATAACACATTTTATTTTATATTTTAAGACATGAATTAGATAATCATAATAAACTCAAATTTTAATTTTGTTTTTGGTTCATAAAGTATTAAAAGGAGAATTGCTTTGATATATTAATAAACTCAAATCTTTATTTTGATTTAGGATTCTTGTAATGTTAAAAAGGAAAATTATTTTATCAGAAAATAAATCTTAGAATATATATTTAATAACTTTAACATATTATTTTTCAATTGAATCATTCAATATATTGATTAATAGCTCAAGTTCTATAATTTATAAGATAAAGTTAACAAATTAAAAAAACTTGAATCTTATTAAATTATTTAAAAAAAAAAAAAAAAAACTGATTCAATTCATTATCAAAACTCTTATTGCAATTCATATTTTTAAAGAAAATGAAATCAATTATTATATTATTTTAAAACATGAATTTATTTGTAAGAATTAAGGTTTTAGAATTCTAAACAAACTTAAATATGTTGTAAATCAATAAAAAAAAACAAAAAAAAAAACAAAGTCCTAAACTAATAATTAAGGGTAACTACAGACAAAATTGGGATCCACTTAGTCTCTCCAAAATATCTCATTGAAAATCTAAAACTAGTGATTGATATAGTCTTAGTGAACCATCAATAAGAGCTCAAAACAATGAAAAAATGACTACAATTGCACACTAAAGGGTCAAAGAATATAGGAAAACAATCCTATATGGAATGTGTCAAGAGAACAAAATAGAGGATTTATAATATTCTAAGAAAAAAACCACGTTACCATATACATAATCACTTGGTAAAAAAAATTTTCATTAGGATTATACTTAAAATGCTAATATATAAATTAAATAAGATGTAGAAATTCATTATGTTTCTTATATATTATTGTATTAGGATGGCATATTAAATTATAAATAAGAATTTATTGGAAAACAAATATAAATCGTGTTTAACTAACTATCAAATGAAAACTAGATGGAGCTAAATATAATTTTACAGTATTGTGTTTTCCTTTATTTGTATTTTATGATTTTTGATTTATTTAATCTTTTCATGTATTTTTTTTTTTTTTAATATGGGCAAAAAATTTCTCTTAAGAAGTTCCCTATATGGTTAATGAGAAAACAATTGTATGATAATGATGTTAATTTCTACAAATAATTTTTAGTTTTTAAAAATGAAACTATAGTTTGAATGGTAGTACTATTAGAAAATATTGTTATGATTGACTAACTTGTCTTATCTCGTAAAACAAAAGGTTCTCTCTCCAAGTACAAGATGTCTGTTTTGAGATTAGTTTATTTTTATTTTTTCTTATTTTCTCTCTTTTTAATATTTTTTTTTTGTTTTACGATTCCCTAATCATAATATGTGTTTGTCTTTACATTTATTATAATAATTATAAGAGATGGATGAATGCACCTCCTTATTTAAATTTTTTTTTTTTTTTTTTTTTTTTTTTTTTTTTTTTTTTTTTTTTTTTTTTTTTTTTTTTTTTTTTTTATGATTTTTAAAAAAAAAAAAAAAAAAAAAAAAAAATTATTTAAATTTATATATATTTTATATTAGAAAATGTAGTTTTTTTTAAAATATCCTATTATTCCAAATGGTGGTCATGGTAGTGAGATACTAAATGAATATATATTTACTCAATTCCAAAACTGCAACCAGCATGAGAAAGAGTTCATTGAAAAATAAATTGGACATGACAAAGAGTTCATTGAAAAATAAATTGGACATGTTATCCTCCCAGCCAGCAAGTGTAAAGTCAATGTTAGAGAAGGTTAGGAGCCTTGGAGGTAGTGGAGTCACATCATCATCATCCTAACTATTGAGTGCTATCAAGTGCTTATCGGCTGCATGACTAATGGAAGTGGAGAATTGTTATTCTTAATAATTATTTATATAGAATGAGGAAAATTTTAACCTCTAATTTAGGAAAAATCAAATTTTTATCCAAACAAAGCCTTATATTTTGTTATATAAAGGAGTTGGGATTTTAAAATGCAAAATTAATAATATTAATTTTATGTTTAATAATGATTTTAGAAAATGTTTTTAATATTTTTAATATTATAAATTTACCTTCAAAAAGCTCTATTTAAGGTAGAATAAATAATCGGAATAATCATTTATTAATTATTATTTAAATATAACTTCCCTCCCTCCCATTTTAATCCAAATTATTGATCATAAAAAAATAAAAAAGGAAAAAAAGCAAAGGAAAAAAAAATTATAATTCAATGGAAAATCAACAAATATGAGAGTAAAGGGCGTGAAAGGCGGGAGAAGGCGTTTCAGGAGCTAACAAGTTAGATAAAATGTGGTGGATGGGAGTAAAGCGGGTGTAGGCCAAAGCCAAACAGCATCCCCATCATGGAGACTGTGAAAGCTTAGGTGGGAGGGCTTCTCTACTCCCTTGGACCGGCTTGTTTTTTTTTATCTCTACTAAATCCAAAAATCAAAAGGCCACCCACTTCACTGGCTCGGGCATCAAGAAACCATTTCTGAAGTTGCCTTCCACATATCTCTACTAAATCTAAAAATCAAAAGTCCACCCACTTCTCTGACTCAGGCATCAAGAAGCCATTTCTGAAGTTGCCTTCCAGACGAGAGAATCCCTGAAAAGGCCCTTGTTTTCCTCTGCCACTCTCATTCCTCGCAGGTACTAATCTAATCAGGTTATTATTATTATTATTATTATTTTTGCAATCCTTGTTTGATTCCCAAGAAAATCCATCCCCCATTCGATTTCCGGGAAGATTCATCCTCCTTTGATTTCCAAGAAAATCCATGCAAAACCCCCAAGGAAAACCAAAAATATTCCTTTTTTTTTTTGCTCCCTGTGTTTTCTGGATCTGTTCTAGGGGTCTCTTTGCTTTTGTGCCATTGGATTTAAATTTCCTGAACCCTAAATCCACGATTTTTGACCCAGGCTGAAAAACACAACCTTGGCCTGCAAATCATGATAAGCTTACCGAATAGCATCTTTTTTTTTTTTTTTTTTTAAAAAACGGATAGCTTTTGTATCCTGTGCGTGGGTTGGACTGGTCGGAAATATCGGTAAATTTCCCGAAATATCGGTAAAAATACCGATAAATACCGAAATATCGGAGAAATTTTAAAAAAATTATCAAAATTTTCTAAAATGAAACGAAACATAATAGTTGTTGACATGTAGGGATTATGTATTCCTATATGGGATAGGAACCACCACCTAAACTAGGAAGTTGGAGATGTTAGAATGCATAAGACATGTAGTATAAGTTGATATTAGTTTAACAAGATAGAATCATGAGAGTTAATTATGTTTCTTGGTTTAATATTTTGATATATAATTTTATTTTAATTTTACAGAAATATGCATAATAAATTATCTTTGACGATTCGAGAGTGAATAAAGACTTAAACAAATGTAAGATATATTTATTTCTCATTTGCATGGTAGCACATCAACTAGATAGGATCATAATTCTATAAGAGAACCACATTTATTACTTTGGTTCAATACCTAATGAAATTAAATGTATTTAATAAGATGAAATATCATGAAGTAATAGAAATTTTAAATTGATAATTTGTGGCATTAACTACAATGACATGAATTGAATAAGACAATTTTTATAATTAACTACCCCACTTTCATATACTTGTAGACAACATGGATATATTACATGATGAATCCTTTTGATATATGATACAACATTAACATTTCAAAAGTGTTAAAACAATTGCTTTTGTAGACAAAAAAAAAAAAAAAAGGTCTAATGCATGGAGCAAGAGCCCTTACTCTTAACAAGTTGATTCTAATGTTAAAATTCCTCATGATTAATTCATTGTGTATTTGAATCATAGAATGGATCGAAGTTGGATGTCTAAAGATAGAATGTCAAGGGAGTACGAGGAAGGAGTTGAATACTTCATTAATTTTGCATTAGAACATTGTCCCAATCAACGTGGAATTCGTTGTCCTTGTATGCGATGTGGAAACTTAATACATCATACACCTACAAGATTCGGGAACATATGTTTTTCAATGGAATTGACCAGAGTTATTGTACATGGTATTGGCATGGAGAAGCAGGTCCTACTAGTAGCCAACCAACTGAAATGGCACAACGTTATGACACGATGGATTGTGTGACGTTGCTAGTACAGTAGAAATGGTTCATGCTATAGAAGATGAGTTTATGACAGACCCAATGTCATTTAAAAAATTGCTTGAAGATGCTGAAAAACCTTTGTATCCTAGTTGTATAAAGTTCACAAAACTTTCTGCACTAGTTAAATTGTACAATGTGAAGGCACGGTATGGGTGGTCAGATAAAAGCTTTTCAGATTTACTCCAAATATTAGGGGATATGCTCCCGGTCAACAATGAGATGCCCTTATCCATGTATGAGGCAAAGAAAACATTGAATGCATTAGGGATGGAATACAAAAAGATACATGCATGCCCAAATGATTGCATACTATACAGGAATGAGTTAAATGAAGCATCTTCATGTCCTACTTGTGGAACGTCAAGGTGGAAGGTAAACAAGGCAGGGGCAAGAAACACTAAGAGGATTCCTGCAAAAGTGTTGTGGTATTTCCCACCCATCCCTAGGTTTAAGAGGATGTTTCAATCTCCCACAATAGCGAAAGACCTAAAATGGCATGCACAAGGAAGAGAAAATAATGGTAAACTTCGACACCCAGTGGATTCCCCAACATGGCAACTAGTGAACCAAATGTGGCCTGAATTTGCTTCGGATTGTAGGAACCTTAGACTTGCCATTTCAGCAGATGGTATCAATCCTCATAGCTCCATGACCAGTAGGCATAGTTGTTGGCCTGTTCTCACAATAACTTACAACCTTCCCCCTTGGTTATGCATGAAGAGGAAATTTATGATGTTATCTTTACTAATATCAGGCCCACGACAACCTGGTAAGGATATCGATGTTTATTTGGCACCATTAGTCGATGATTTGAAAACATTGTGGGAGGTTGGGGTGAAAGCCTATGATGCACATCAACAAGAATTCTTCACATTAAAGGCTATTTTATTATGGACGATTAATGATTTCCCTGCATATGGAAACTTGTCTGGTTGCACCGTTAAGGGATATTATGCTTGTCCAATATGTGGTGAAGAAACAAATTCACATTGGCTAAAACATGGGAATAAGAACTCATACATCGGCCATAGAAGATTTCTTCCATGCAACCATCCATTTAGAAAGCAAAAGAAGGCATTTAATGGTGAACAAGAGTTTAGGTTACCTCCAAAAGAACTTACTGGAGATGAAATATTTACAAAGGTTGATATGATTGATAACTCATGGGGGAAAAAAAAAGGCTAAACAATGTGAATCCTTTGCTAATCCGACAAGTTGCTGGAAAAAGAAGTCTATATTTTTTGAACTTGAATATTGGAGATATTTTTATATCCGACACAACTTGGATGTCATGCATATAGAGAAGAATGTTTGCGAGAGCATCATTGGAACTTTGCTTAACATTCCAGGTAAAACAAAGGATGGAGTAAAGTCTCGACTTGATCTTCTCGAAATGGGCTTAAGGCCTGACTTAGCACCAAGGTTTGGGTTGAAGCGAACTTATCTTCCTCCTGCATGCTATACTCTTAGTAGAAAGGAGAAGAAAATAGTATTGCAGACTTTAGCTGATTTGAAGGTTCCAGAAGGTTATTGTTCAAACTTTAGAAACCTTGTGTCCATGGAAGAGCTAAAGCTTAATGGTCTTAAGTCCCATGATTATCATGCACTTATGCAACAACTACTACCAGTAGCAATAAGATCCGTGTTGCCTAAGCATGTCAGATATGCCATTACAAGATTGTGTTTTTTCTTTAATGCACTTTGTGCAAAGGTGGTGGACGTGTCAAGATTGAATGATATACAACAGGACATAGTGGTGACTTTGTGCTTGCTAGAGAAGTATTTTCCACCTTCCATCTTTGACATCATGCTTCATTTAACAGTGCATTTGGTAAGAGAGGTTAGATTATGTGGACCAGTGTATATGAGATGGATGTACCCATTTGAAAGGTACATGAAAGTCCTCAAGGGTTATGTTAGAAATCATAATCGTCCAGAAGGGTGCATTGCTGAGTGCTATATCGCAGAGGAAGCCTTAGAGTTTTGTACAGAGTATTTATCGGGCATGGATGCAATTGGGATTCCTTCTAGTGTGAAAGATGAATGGAAATGTGGGAAACCATTACTTGGTGGTCGTGCAATAACTATTCATGATTATAAATTGGTGGAGCAAGCACATCATTATGTTCTACAAAATACAACCATTGTACAACTGTTTATTGAGTAAGTGTCATATATGTGAATATATGATTTTAAAACTCTAACTAATGTTTATACAAACCATGACTTGCCTATTTTTGCTTGATAGTGAACATATGAAATATTTGAAGACAAAATATCCTCGTCAATCAAAGAGAGTGAAGTGGCTAGAGGATGAACATGTGCGCACATTTAGTTATTGGCTTAGAAAAAAGGTATGAAACTATTCATACTCCCCTTAAAATTTAATGCTTACAAAATTTAAATTACATTAACTTACATATCATTAATGAACCTTATAGGTTTCAGATGACATAAGTAAGAAAGAACCTATTGAAAAGGAACTTAAGTGGCTTGCACAAGGACCAAGACAACAAGTTCTTACGTACCCTGGATATATCATTCATGGTTGTCGTTACCACATCAAGAAGCGTGATGAGGCACGAGTCAACCAAAATAGTGGTGTTAGTATTGTGGCATCGACCATGCAAATTGCAAGTTCCAAAGATAAGAATCCTGTGCTTGGTGACATGTGTTTTTATGGGATTATCACAGAGATATGGGACCTTGATTATAACATGTTTAACATTTGTGTTTTTAAGTGTGATTGGGTTGATAGCAAGAATGGTGTCAAAGTTGATGAGCTTGGTTTTACATTAGTTGATTTGAGCAAGATAGGACATAAATCAGATCCTTTCATTTTGGCAACGCAAGCCCAACAAGTTTTTTATGTAGAAGATCAAGTTGATCCAAGATGGTCTATTGTATTATCAAGGCCAAAAATGGAGTTGTTTGACATAGAAGGTGATGACAACATAGCCGACAATTGTATGGAGCATCACCCATTTGCGAATGGGATGCCTAATATTAAGTCTTTTGATGAAGTTGAAGATTATGATGAAATTTGTATGCCTAATATTAAGTCTTTTGATGAAGTTGAAGATTATGATGAAATTTGTATGCGTACTGATTGTGAGGGGATTTGGATTGAAAATTAAGCTTAATGCTTTTTTGTGGTTGTGATTGTGATTATTAAGTGTATTATGTGATTTTTGAGTTTTTGTTAATATACAATATGATGCTCAACAATGTTATGTTTTTATTTTATTCTTGTCAAATATATTTTTATTATTATATACTTGTAAGATTAATTTTCATGTATTGCAAAGTTTGTACAACAATGATTTATTCATACTTATGAAATCATTTCGTAACTAATTTCTTTAGATTTAGTTGAGATACATTTTCAAGTGTTGTTTATTATTGCCTAATTCTGAATTATTTGGGAACTTGGGAGAAAAGTGCTACATTTTTACGGATGGCTCCACCAAGAAGAGATAAAAAGCAGGTAACTATTAAAATATCATGTTTTACTTTTGAATGTAAGATATATATATATATATATATATATATATTATATATATATATATATGTATGTATGTATGTATTATGAGATTAATCACTTAGTCTTTTGATTGTCATGTAGATGGATGAAAAGGAAGGAAAACAGAAGATTACTTCACCAAAAAGGTTAAGAGGCCCAACTTTAAAACCTGAAATTGCTAAAAAGAGAAGTGAAGGACTGAAAATTAACATTCAATATAATGATGATGGTGAGGGAGTGGGTGAGGGATATGTACAGCTTGTATCATACATGGGTGTGTTAGCACGAACCATGGTGCCAGTTTATCATACTGATTGGAGAGTAGTGCCTGTGGAATTGAAGGAGAAATTATGGGATTGCGTTAAGGTATATAGAAATCTATTGAAATTATTTTTCTATATTTTGTGTAGACTGACATGATTATTAAATAACCAATATCTTCTTATAAAGTATGTAGTAATCTAATGAAATTATTTTCCTTTATTTTGTGTAAATAATCAAGATCTTATATTTTAGGGTGCATTCTTGGTTGATGAGAATAGCAAAAACAACGTCATAGCATCCATTGGGACTAGCTTTAGGTCATTCAGGCACAGATTGACAAAAGAGTATATCCTGCCTTATAAGGATAAGCCCGAGTATCTTTTGCAGCCACCAACTGAATATAATTACATTCCAATTGAAGACTGGAGAAAGTTAGTGGCTAATAGGTTGTCAAAAGAGTTTCAAGTTAAATCAAAAAAAGGAAAAGAAAGGAGGGCAAAATACGTGTATATTCATCGAGTGAGTAGGAAAGGATATGCAGGACTTCAAGAAGAATTGGTAAGTTGAATTAGTATATTTTATTTTGTTGGACATTTACTTTTGTAAAGTTTAATTACTTCACTTTTTTGTTTTTTGATAGATGCAAAAGACAGGTTCGAGGAAACCTATTGATAGATGGGTCTTATGGAAGCTAGCAAGATTGAAAAAAGGTGAATATGATGAAGTTACGAGGCCTGTAGTGGAAAAGATTGTAAGTTGTCAAACCTTTACTTAGTTTTAGTCAATTTCATTTGTTTTTTTTTTATTTATTTAATATGACTTTTGAAGTATCTTATATTTTTTTGGAGGATGAGTTGACAAAGGATGTTGAGGAAGGGAAGATCACATGTGTTGGCCAAAAGGATATCCTCACTTTAGCATTGGGTACATTAGAGCATCCTGGACGGGTTAGAGGAAAAGGTGGAAAAACAAAGCCCAAACAATTCTTCAACACACCAAAACCCACAAAAACTCTTGAAGAGGAGGAATGTCAAAGGATGTTAATGGAGAAAGTCAAGAGCTTGGAAGAGGAGATCATTGCTTTGAAAGCTGGAAAAAAAGAACCCCTCACACCCCGCTCTGAAGTGAGCAGCACAAACATAAGGAAACAATTGTTGCAACATGAAGAAATAGGAGGGAAGACTGATGATAGTGCTCATGTGGAGAACCTATCAGCACAAGGGACTCGAAAAGCTTCTCCACTAACTCAGGTATATATGCCTTTTTCTAAGTTAAATTTATACAAACAATATATAAAATAACTATAATGAAACACTAAGGATTACAAAATATGTTTTTACAGGTTTATAAATGCAAATTAGCTCTTGAAACTGAAGATAACATTGTTGCATATGGAACTTATTTACGAGATTCACAGATTTCCATTGATGGTGCTGATATATTAGTGGTCATCCTTTACCCTCTTCAACCTAATGCACTTCTTCCATTCCCACTTTCTGAAAACATTAGGACAATAAGGGAGGGTGTTGGATATGAGGTTTTGTGGCCTATTGCATTTGTGATAAATGATGATGATGAGGTGAATAACGTTATACCCAAACTTTCAAAGTTGAGTTATATTTTCCTACACTCTTGGTTTCTTTATTTTTCATTTTAATGTCATGCATCTATTTATGTGTTTAGGATGTTGGCAAGAGGAAGAATAAAATGAAGAAGATACAAGCATCCCCAAAGAAAATCAAATATGAGAATCCTAGAGATGTACAACTGTTTTCTAAAACAGTTTCAGCAATGTTGGAGGGTAAACCGGCACCCAAAGTTGACTTTCCAATCAATGTTTTTGGGATGAAATTTCAAACTTTCCTCTTGACAAGTGAAATGAATGATGTAATTTCTGCAAAAGAGTTGACTATGAATTGCATATGTTTCTATATTTGGTGAGATTTTGTTGTAAATCTTTATGTTACATTCATGATATAAATAAGTAGAAGCTGTTTTTTTTTTTTTTTTTTTGTCAAGTAATTCTAAATTGGGTGATATTTCATTAGGCGGTTGCATGAACATCTGGATGAGACACTACAGGAGAAAATTATATTTATTCATCCAGGAATGGTGTCCAAGGCTGGAACAATAGCCCCACAAATTGAAAAAAGAGCAAGGTTCATTGCTGATCGCCTAATTGACTCCAAATTGGCAGACTTGGTTTTTCTTCCATATAACCCAAGGTAAGTTGTTAATCATAATTGTTTTTAATTTCTTAGCCTTATAAATGCTATTTATCTAAATTATATGTTAATATATTGTAGGTTTCATTGGGTTTTGGCTGTAATTGACCTCAAAGCACAAAGAGTCTACTATTTAGACTCGCAATTGCAACAGCCATACCAAGATATAAAAGATATTGTGAACATGTAAGCCTACCATAATTTTAGTTTTCATATCTCAAAACGAACACTAATGTAATCTTATTTTTTGTAGGGGGTTTCGAATTTTTGTATCTCAAAAGAAGAAAGGATCTAAAAAAGAGCTCAAGTGGATGGTTGTTGAGGTTACATTTTTTTTTTCTCCAAAACTTTTTGAAGACTTACCTACATTTAAGTTGCTTTCTTGAATGAAAATTTACTTGATTTTTGAAATGTAAAGATTCTATATGGCTTTCTCTCACATGAATATAAATCTATATATATATATATATATATATATATATATATGAATTTTCTTAGTTTATAATTGTTTTTGTTATTATTTCCTATTTCTAACTTGAGTTGAGAAGGATACCATATATGTTTGTTTCACTACCTTACGAAAATATAATCTAAAATGCTATGAATACAATGTACTCATATGTCCATTATTCCACTATTAATTAATGAAGTAGTACTAAAAAAGAACAAACCCATTTTTTCATGTGATTGAAAGATTTATGATCCATTTTTACCTTCTACAATTAATATTTCAAGAAATAGTAATAGAAACTAGAAGAAAAATAGTAAACTTTTTTTTAAAAATGCATGACTAGAATACTTTTTTCAATTGTATTATGATGTGGAAGATCAAACCTTAGAAAATTCAAGCATAAAAAAATTAATATATACATAATTAGTCAATTTGAAATGTTGGTCATAGGAAGAACAATTATTAAATTTTGATCACTATATCCATAGCATTTACAATCCTTTAGAACAATTTAGATGTGTGTGTGGGTAAGGAAGCAATGGGGATCCTTTAGATAGCTTTGATCATGTTACTTAGGTGTGAGTTGTTCTTTATATCTTTCTTTTAACCTTAGTATGTCTTATATACATCCTATATTTAGTTTAGATGTTTCTTGTAAGGCACAACCTCTCTCTCTCTCTCTCTTTCTCTCTTTAATCAAAACTCTTTACTCTTTTATCCATCTTCAATCAAATTGTTCATATGTAAAACATTTATTCCTTATAATTACTAATTGCATTTCTCTTCTATAATGTCAATCTATGAGATGTAAAATGAGGTTAATAGTACATATTTCCAAATATATTATCGATAATTGCTCTTGAAGCTTGATTGATTTACCTTAATGAAGTCTTCAAAGTCATGATCTTTTCTAAGGGATATTCTCACATAGACAAAAGTTAACTATTATATTTTTTTAAAGTTAATCACTATTCTTAATAAATATAATTAATCATTACCTTTATCTATTCATTTTTTTTTCTCCATATTTCACATGTACATGGTATTGTACATTCTTATATTTTACCTAATTTAACCCTCCAAGTTGTAAACATGGGAGCTTAAGGTATTATGCTAGACATGTATTGAGTATAATTTAGGTGCAAATTTAACTTGAAACTAACATTATGTCATTCATTCCTTTTTTAAATTTAAAATGTGAATGATGAAAAAATTGACCAAATTTATATGATGTCATATTTTATTGTGAAATTTTGTTGCTATAATTTTGCTCATAGGGGCCCAAACAGTTGGATGGTGTCATGTGCGGATATTTTGTCATGCGATACATGCGAGACATAATTGCAAATAGAAGTCTCTTAACATCTCAGGTTTATCTGCCTATGTATTTTCATAAGTACATGAGAACTTATACATATATTTAATGTTTCACAATAACATATTTTCTCTTGTCATATATTTTAGTTTGAAGGGAAAAAAACCTATTCACGAGCTGAGTTAGATGAAGTGAGATCTGAATGGGTCTCATTTTTGAGCACTCTTATCTTAGACCAAGTATAGTGGGTATGTTAATTTATAATTTTTTAATAAAATTTCAGACATAAATTTCAATTAATGTTGCATCTTTTCTCTTTGCAAGGTTTCGGGTGACATTTGCAGTTGTTGCAATTTTGAGATGACAAGATCATATGTAAGATCTTATTGTCATGCATAGATGCTGAAGTTTTGGATACTTTTGGGTACATACCTATATCTTTTAAAAGATACATTTGATGAAAGTACTAATTCATGTTTTTTTTTTTATTATGTATGTTTGTTGGATTCTTTTCGCATAAATTTTGGTACATGTTAATGTCATTTTAGTAAAATTTCAAATATAGACTTAAAGTAATGTTGTTTTTTTTTTTTTTTTTTCTTGCAAGAGGTTGGGTGGCATTTGTAGCACTTGCAATTTTTAGAGTATAAAATCATGTATAAATTCTTGGTATCATGCATAATTATTTAATTTTTGGTTCTTTTTTAGTAAATATCTTATATATATATATATATATATTTGATAATAGTATAAGATCATGTATACTTGTTAGGTTGTTTGTGGATACATTTTGATATATTTAGGATACATATTTATATCTTTTTAATGAACTTTCAAACACAAATATAAAATAATGTTGTTTTTTTTCATACTTGCAAAAGATTAGGTGACATGTTTAATATACATTGGATGTAGATTTTATGAATAAAAAATGATACATAATCTATCTAAAGCAGATTTTACTTGGCTGTCTTAGAAATGCTACAAAATGAGTTTAACCTTGCCTTTTGTTAATCTTGCAGGTTCATAGAAATGTTATCCAACATAAAGGAAAGTGCCACTCTTCCTCTCCATTGAAATGGTGTTCACCATGGAAGGAAAGCTCCTCTCATCAATTAGTTTTTGGTTTGCCAATGCCATAACAAGTTAAGGTTAGCTCCTTGCTAGTGATTAAATTTGAGATTTCAAAATTTTCAAAGATCGTATCAACTTGAATTTGGTTTAGGAGTTGAATGTCTTAGTCCTACATGGTATGCATTTTAAATAACACATCTTGTCTTTCATTTCACATCCATGGAGTTGAGGTTGTAAACATGTTATCAAAATCTAAAGCTGCAGTCCTAGAAGTTGTCCCAAACAACAAAGGGCACTCACAACCAAGTAAGTTGAAGAATAATCTTTCAATGCATTTCTCTTTGGTTATTAATGTGTTGTAGTACAAATTAAGGTCATAAGATAAGTACATTATGAATTTTGTATATACAAACAATGGTCTTTGCTGATCTGATAAGATGTCTTATTTGTTGCACACCATCATGTTATTACTACAGATCATTCTTCTTCTCTGTTATAATAAAATAGGATCTCTTTCAAAGATGGAAAGGTCAATTCACCTGGAAACTTTCTTGCTAGTACCCACTTCGAGGTTGTTCATAAAAATCAAATGACTCTCTTCAATCCCTCATTTGTATATGGTTTTCTCACCTTTTGGACTTCAACTGCTTCTCAAGTGCCATCTTCTAAGTCATATATCAAGCAATCTAAATCAGGAACATACCTTGATTCCTTCATATGCCCAATCAAATTTTCCAGAACTTGATATATCCCCTCTATTTTGGGGCCCACCTCATCCCCAACAACAAAACTATAGACATGATTTCCTATCTCGACCCAGCTCCTACCAGTCTCCTTCTTATTTCCCATTCTTTTCATCAACTTTCTCAGTCTTACAAACTCCCCCACTTACCATCAGCAGCATATATATTTGATAGCATCACATAAGTCCCTACCATATTAGGCCTCAGATCCAATATCCTGTGAGCAGCTAATTTTATGGAATTGGGAAACCTGTGTGCTTTACAAGCTCCAAGAAATGGCCCCCAAACGCACTCATCAGGCTTGAATGGCATGCTCTCTATGAGTTCATAAGCTTCCTCAACTTTCCCAGCACGTCCTAGCAAATCCACTTCACACCCATAAATCTCCTGGTCTGGACTAATGTTATAATCACCCACCATTAATTTAAAATATCTCAAGCCTTCATCTACAAGTCCAGCATGACTGCAAGCACTAAGAATGCCTATAAACAAGACTCAGTCAGGCTTAATATCTGACCTGACCATCTTGTCAAATAATTCAACAACCTCTTCTCCATACCCATGAGTCTCATACCCAATTATCATGGTAGTCCAAGAAACCAAATCTCTACGAGACATACCCCCAAAAACTTGGTACGAATCAGCAATATTTCCACATTTGGAATACATGTCTATAAGGGCATTAGACAAGGCCAAATTCCCATCAAGGCCTCTTCGAATAATCCTCCCATGAATCTGTTGTCCACAATTCAAAAATGCTAACGTCACGCAGGCAGCCATAATGCTGGTAAATGTGAAGCTAACTAAGATAAGAAGAAATAACATGTAGGATAAATCACTCAAAGAGGGTATATCCGAAGTCTCAGAAGAATTTGACACTGCTCGGATAAATTTTATACTTAAACTGAATATAGAATGTCTACCCACCTGGTTTGAGTGAAGATCTAATGTCCCTAAAAGAGAAAGTGCCCCAATCTCTGCTGGTAGCAAAGACAACACATTATTCTTGAAACTTGAAGCCACAACAACTAGATGAATATCAAATATAAAAAGATTTAAAATGAAAGAAAATCTACGTACACCAGACACTCCCAAATATCTAAATTTTTTTGCAACAAGGAATGAGAATATGACCCCATATAAAACTCTGCAAGGGAACAACAACCCTTTATTGATGCTGGTATTGATGAAATTCCTGTATAACTCAGATGCACATGTTTCATTAGAAGAGTTGAGAGAAAATAGTTCAGATAAAAGAGTATACTTAAAAACCACTATTAATTCCTCTAAAACTTTACATACGTACTGGAAAAACCTTGTAGAGACTAGATTCACTAACTATTCTGATGAAAGTCAAGACGAATGAGACGTGAAAGCCTTCCAATATTCTCTGGCAAGCCAGTCAACAAGTTTCTTACTGTGAAAATAGCAAGCAAACACAGTTTTGAGAATACTTTAAGTATATTTAAACAAAGAATCAGATATTGGTGGCATCAGATAAAGGACTATTTACATGTCTCAGTTGGATTGGATCTTTCATATCCCGCGATCAAGGTGTTCCATGTGATCAAATCCCTTTGATTCATTTCATAGAAATATCTATTTGCTTCAGAGAAACAACTACACCTGCAATACATGTCTAGTATAGAATTCATGACAGGAAGATTGGATTCAAACCCATGTTTAGTCACTGCTGCATGCAGTTTTGGACTAATTGAATCGAGTTTCTCACTATGAGTGGAATTGGATGAAAATGAGTGGTAGATAGTAGTCATGAGTGGATACATCTAGTGTTCTAATCTTGGTTCAGAACTATGTTTTGGACTATTTGATAATAGTATAAGATCATGTATACTTGCTGGGTTGTTTGTGGATACATTTTGATATATTTAGGATACATATTTATATCTTTTTAATGAACTTTCAAACACAAATATAAAATAATGTTGTTTTTTTTTCATACTTGCAAAAGATTAGGTGACATGTTTAATATACATTGGATGTAGATTTTTTTTCATTGAATTTTTAATAAACTTTAAAAAATAAATATAAAATAATGTTACTTTTTTCTTTCTTGCCAAAGGTTAGGTGACATTTGCAGTGCTGCAGTTTTTAGAGGAGAAGATCACGCATAAATTTTTGTTATCATGTACAACTACTTGATATTTGGTTATTTTTGGGTAAATATCTATTCTTTTTTCATATATATTTGACAAGATAACAAGATTTTATATAGTTGTTAGGTTGTTTGGGAATATATTTGGATACATGTTTATATCCTTTTATTAATCTTTCAAATATAAACATATACTGATTTTTTTTTCTTACTTGCAGAAGATTTGGTGGCATTTGCAGCAATTACAGCACTTTTGAAGGCACAAGATCATGGCTACATTATATTTATCATGTATAACTATTGGATTTTTGGGTACATATATGTCTTTTTTTGGATGTATGTGAGATAATATAAGATTATGCAAGGATATTAAGGTTTTTTTTTTTTTTTTGTCAATATATTTGCCTACATGTTCATATTTTTTTAAAGTATATTTTATACATTCATGTACTTTATATATATATATATATATAGACACACACACAACAGGTTCAATTTTGATGCAGATTATTTGGGCAACATGTTGCATGTTCCATATGCAACCTTGATATGAAATAAAACAATTTCCTTTATATGAATAAAGAAATCTTGACATAAAAGAAATTGTATTCCTTGACATAAGAATAAAAGAACCTTAACATATTAAATTTCAACTTTGAAAAAAAACAAAAAACAAAAAACATCCTTGACATATGTGTAAATTAAATTTAAAAGCATATAAAACAACGTTGACATATATCATACTTAAGCTTAACATATATTGAATATAATCTTGACAAAACAATGAGTTAACCATCACATATGTTTGACCTAACCTTGACTAAAGTGGAAGAAACGTTTTAACATATGTCATATTAATAAGATTCCTACATTGATAGAAATAAGGTCTACTTAACATATGCATATGTCAAGCTAGCTTTTATCATTTCTTGACACTGGCATAGACGACATATGTGAATACTGATCTACCTTAACAGATATACCTTATCTTGACGATGAAAAACTGTCAATGAAGACCTTTTTTCTTGTAGTGTGAGAACATTCCAAAACTTTTAGAAAGTATCAAAAAAGTCAAAAAATATTTTTTAAGAATTGTTTTTGAAAATCTTGTAAGACAGACATTTGAGTGTTTGGTAAAATTTAAAATATATTACTTAACATAGTAAATTGATTTTAAATTAAATTATTTTTAAGTTGTTAACTTAAAACTCAATGGTTAGTTTTCACTTTACGTATTAAGATTGTTTGACAAAGTTAACTTAAAATTTATTTTACATAATCAAATTAATATATTTACCTTTATTAATTTTAATTAATATTCATTTTTATTAATTTTAAATAATAATTTTATTTGCTAAACCTCCATATTTAAAAATTATCGTAGATGATACAAGAGATGAATAAAAAATATTAACAATAAAAAAATGAGTTATGGATGTGGAGTTATGATTGTAAAATATATTTTCATTAGTGTGAATAAATATGACAAAAAAAAATTTAAGATTAAGAATTAAAACAAAATATATGTAGAAATGAACATATATTTTGTCTGATACCAAAAAGTCCAAACACTACAAGAAGATAAATAGATAAAGTGAAGAAGTAGTGTCCTTTTTTTTGCAACACTGAACACTAGATAGTGGTACTCAAATGGCAAACATATCACAAAGTTAATGTACTTAAAAAATAAGAAAAGGGAATGCAGTTGAAATAAAATAAAATAAGGCAAATACATGAGATTTCTTATAATAAGAAATTTCACAATCAATATGTAATCATAAATACTGATATGTTGTGGCAGACAAACAAAAATAATTCAAAATTTTCTCAAAAACAAAGAAGAGATTTGAAAGGAAAATTTCTAAGACAAAACAGTTAGAATATTAAAGCATATGCTACAATTCAGAATACTTCCCTTCTTATTTTTCCTTCCAAATCAATCCTTATTGTGAAAGAGCACTTGACTTTAATTTTAATAAATAACAACCCTCCGTGAGCTAATTAACACTCAACACTAAATTTTTTATTTTTATAAAAAAAACATATATTTTTCTCAATACTTTTTGAAAACCACACATAACATCAAAACGAAAGTTTGATATTTAAATTATTGTATAACATGTAAAATTTTAAAAACTCAAAGAAGGTTAGACTCCAACATTTTTCACCCAAAATATCACTATTGAATTGTATTATCAAGTTCATATTTCAAGTAAGGATGGTAATGGGACGAGTTTGGGACAGGTCACCCCCATCCCAACCCATCCCGTTTATTTATATATATTCCCATTCCCACAAAGAGAAAGAAAGAAAGAAATAAATAAACGGGACAAGGTGGGGTGAGGGAAGTATGGGAAATTCTCATACCCAACTCATCCTGCCCTGTGTAAAATTTTTCAACAATTTTCAATTTTTTATTTTTAAAATTTTAAATTTTTATAAAAAAAATGAATATAATTTATAAATAAAAACCATTATAAATATTTATAATTAATTTTATGAAAACTAATATTTTATTTATGTTTAAAAAGTTAAAAAATGAAAAAAAATTTAAAATAAATTTTTTATTTAAAATTATATATAATTAAAGCAAGACAGGGCAAGACAAAGTCATTACCAGAACCCACCCAAACCTATTTTGGGATTTTAAAAACTTCGCAAACCAATCTCAAACCTGTTTTTATTTTTACCCCAAACCCTTCTCAGAGTGGATACTTGGTTCATTGTCATCCTTATTTCTAGGCCTATTTTGCAGACCATAAACATTTAAGGACTCCAAGCCAAGGAGTGTAGTTTGTGTAATAATTGATTACGAGCCCTTTGGTTAATAATATATACATATACATTCCCAATTTCCAGACATATGTGAATAGAATATGAGAGATAGAAGGTAAACATGTTAATATGACAAAACATAAAATAAAATTAGATCGGAGGAAAAAGAAACAAAAAAAATACGACCGTCATATTTTGAAAATCAAATGAAACTTAAAAAGACCTTCTATATTTTGATTTTTTTTCTCTTTTTGCTAATTTATTTTGGATAATGGATATAAAGTGGTCAAAATAGTCATTTATTTATTTGTTTTGTAGCCATCTAAGAAGGATTCAATTTTTTTTACCTTTAATAAAATTAGAAAAAAAGCTATTAATATAAATATTTTTCTTCATCTAATTACAACCTATAAAAGATGTGAAGTTTTATTTCTTTATTTTTTAAAAAAAATTTGTTTTTCTTTCTTTTTCTTCATTTTCTTCAACAAACCTTTTGTTGTACTAGAGTTCTCATCATATCATACTTTGGTTTTATTATTTTTCATTTATACATTATCCAATATAATTTTTATTTACTCAAAATGAGTAGATAACGTGACTGTCTCATGTTATTTAAGTTTAGATAATTGATATTATATGCTCATTAATCCATCTTTATCTTATTCTTGTTTTATCCCTAATATGCATATGATTATTTTTATCTGCAAGTAGAAATTTAGAAGGTTACTGTAGACCCCTTTTAAAAACCAAATGCTATTAGTTTTATTTATTGCCTTTATAGCATTTGGAGGTTTTTTTTGCTCTCACACCCGGGAAGAGCTGGCCACACCTTAAAGGAGTGGGAGACCCCTTTCTGTCGGGAACCAGATGCATGGACCTGTGGTGAACATCAGCAGCTCGCCATGGTGGTGGTTGAAGATGGGGACTTGCTGAGCAGTGAACAGGGGAGCGGGTAGTGGCTTGCGAGAGAAGACATAAACAGGGGAGGAGAGTATGGGGTTTTCGAGGAGAGTTTTTTTTTTTTTTTTTGGGCTGGGGGAGAAAGCAAACCGGTTTTTCTAGGTTAGTTTGAGAGGAAAAACAGAGGGAAGGCTAGGAGATGTTTTGAGTGAAGGTTTTTGAGAGATATTTTAAAGAGGAGGGAGTTTGTAGCTCGTTGGGAACCAAGTGACTTTGCTCCAAAGCAGTCATTCAGGTTTGATTATCTCTCACTTTAGGTTCTTCACTTTTACAGTCATACTTCACTCATTTCTAATGTTTGGGATGTTTACTTTTGACTGTCTAAGATGTTAAGCTTGCTTTTCATCTCTGTTTGCTTGATCTCTGTTTCTTTCCGTATGAGTTACATGATGATTATGCTGTCTGTTTATATGTTGAAACCACTCAAATTGTCCCACCAGTTTTTTTAGCTCTCTGATTTTCATGAAGTGAAGTTGTGTTTGTGAGTGTTTAGCTAAGTTGGCAATTCCGGACAAAATTCCTAAGTGCTCCCTAACTCGACTTTCCTATTCCTATTTGGACTACTTGACTTTGAAGACTAAGACTTTGCTAAGAGACCGAGGTATGTAGTCGAGTGTGGAGTGATTGGGTGTGAATCAACCCGGTTTTTAATCTTTAAACGTGTTAAAAAGTTGGGAAAAATGGTTTTTGGTGCAAGGCTTTCATTCCTCCGTTTCTGGATCGATCCAAGTGTAGGGGTGGATCTATCCAACTAATGTTTTTTTGATCAAATCTCAGCCATTAGATTAAGGGTTTCTTTTTACACTTTAAAAACCAATATTCTCTCATTTTTCTAAAAATGAGTGACTACAGAAACGTGGAGAGAGCAGCCACATTCCTTGTGTTCTTCATCTTTTCATTTTGTTTTCCCAATTTGGGGTTTTTGATTGCAAAGAAAATCCACTTCTCTTAATGTTTTCCAAACTGGTTTTTAATGGATTTTCTTGAGCAACAAATGGGTTGATACCTTCCTTCCTTCATATCTCAATCTCTCATTCTATTTGGGTTTGTGCAAAAACCCATTTTCTTCTTATGTGGATTCAAGAAGAGGCCGAGATTGAGCTTGGTGCGGACTCCAAGTGTGCTCCAAAAGGAGAAGCTGAAAATGAAGGTACTAGTCAAGTATTCTGGGAAGGATTGGTTGGCTTGAGTTAGGTAAAACCTTGTACTCAGTTTTTATTCTTCATAGTGGAGTTTTCAATCGGTGATAGGCCCGTGGTTTTTGATCTCTTCGGAGGTTTTCCACGTTAAAAATCCGGTGTTCATTGTCTCTTTCTCTCACTCTATATTTTGATTTATTTTTGAGGAGTGTTGAAGCATTTGCACGTGTTTTGCATTTATAAATTGTTGGGAGAGTGTTGATGCATACATTATTGCTTGTGGATGTTTTGCTTTGTTGAAAAGTTATTGGAAGAAAAATTTCTTGACATTAAGATAGTCTAAAGTTAGGTAATCTTTGTTGGGAGAATTTTTAAATTGTTCTACAACACCTATTCACCCCCCTCTAGGTGTAGTTCATTATTGAGATTCACATTTTCAATTGGTATAAGAGTAGGTTTTTAAAGGAAAAATCATTTTTGGTCCTTGAATCTCAATCATGGAACCTCATCAAGAGGGAGCTTCCATTGGGAGACCACCATTTTTAACCGGTGAAAATTATTCTCATTGGAAAGTGAGAATGCAATATTTTCTCAAAATGCAAAGTGAAAAAGTTTGGAACACCGTTGAATTTGGTTGGTCTCCACCTAAGGTGTTGGATAGAGAAGGTAGACCAACTAATGTTATCAAGCCTAAATTGGAATGGGATAGAAGTGAAAATGAAGCAAGTGAGAATAATGCTAGAGCCATCTACTCCATCTTCAATGCCATTAGTACAGATGAATTCCGTAGGATTGCTACATGTACTTCGGCTAAGGAGGCTTGGGATATTCTCCAAGTGACTCATTAAGGAACTAATGCTGTGAAAGTGTCCAAGCTTCAAATGTTGACATCTAGGTTTGAGACCATTAGGATGGATGATCATGAAACTTTTGGAGAATTTAATGCAAAACTGATGGACATTGTGAATTCTAGCTTCAATCTAGGTGAACCCATCTCTAACTCTAAGGTGGTTAGAAAAATTTTAAGATCTCTTCCTGAGAGATTTAGAGCTAAGGTCACCGCCATTGAAGAGTTTAAGGATGTGGATTCCTTAAAGATAGATGAACTAGTAGGTTCCCTCCAAACCTTTGAGATGACTCTTGTATCTCCTAGGAAAGCTAAGGGAATTGCTTTAAAAGCTATTAAAGAAGAGTCCCTAAGTTCCGAAAGTGAGGATGATGAGAAAATGTCGGAGGATGAGCTTACTAAGTTTGCTAAAAAATTCAAAAAGTACATGAAATTCAGAAAAGCCAAGAAAGAATCAAATGATGGTAAAAAATGGAGGAACTCAATTGAAAAAGAGAAAAAGATGGAGAAAGGTGTGAAAAAGGAGTTGAAAATTGAGTGCTTTAAATGTGGGGGAAAGGGTCACTATGCATTTGAATGTCCCTCAAAGAAAAAAGACAAGAAGGCCATGCAAGTTACTTGGAGTGACTCCGAGTCTAATCAATCAAGTGAAAAAGAATCCAATGGAAGTGAGGAATGCACTAACTTCATAGCCTTTGCTGCAAGTGTCAATGAGGAACCTCTTTTAAAAGAAGCTTCAAGTGAGTCAAGTGAGTCAAGTGACTCCAATGATGATGACATGAGTTTTGACACAGCGTATGAGACTTTGTATAAGGAGTGTTTGAGCCTTAAACAAGAATAAGTCAAGTGGAAGGCTTCTAAGAAGATTTTAACCAATGAGGTTGATGTTTTAAAGGGAGAAAAGAAAGTCTTGCTTGATAAAATTGCATTTCTTGAAAATGAACATTTGGAAGTGAAGGAAAAATGTGATGTGTTGAAAAGTGAAATTCAAATGTTCAAGGATGAGTTAAGTCTTAGGAAGGAAGAGTTACATCCTAGCTCTAAAAGACTTAATGGGTTGATTAATTCAAGGCGTAAATCTTTTGATAAAAGAGGCTTAGGATTTCTTGGTGAAAATGCTACTCCAAGTAGTAGTAAAACGGTTTTTGTTAAGCCTTGTGAAAAAGAATCTCCTAAGAAAACTCAATCTCAAATCAAGTTTCATTGCAATCATTGTGGACAAATGGGACACACTTTTGATAGATGTTATGCAAGATTTTTTGATAATTTTCAAAGGAGGTTGACCAACCTAATGAATGAATGTCATGCTTTGAAGAATAGGTTGTTGAATGAGAATAAGAGTGTCCAAGAAGAGCTTAAAGATCTCTCATAATGGTGAGTTGAAAGGAAGCACTTTGAATGAAAAGACAAAAATCTCAAATGTTAAACAAATTTGGGTGAAAAAGAATGAGTTGAAGTGTTTTGTTGTCCATACCACACTTAAAGCTATTGAGTCACACTCATGGTATCTTGATAGTGGATGTTCACATCATATGACTGGAAATAAATCTTTGTTCACTTCATTCACTGAATTTGATGGAGGAAATGTGACATTTGGAGATGGTAATATGGCTAGAGTGAAAGGCAAAGGTACCATTTGTGCCCCCAACATTCCTAATCTTGAAGAGGTCTTCTATGTTGAAGGTTTAAAGGCTAACTTAATTAGCATAAGCCAAATGTGTGAGAATGAGTTCAATGTCCAATTTTCACAAAATCTTTGCAAGGTGTTTGACTTGAATGATGTTTGTGTGATGATTGGCTTGAGAACTTGTGATAATTGTTATGTTGTTAGTCAAAAATCTCTTTCATCATCTTCTCTTGTGTGTGGAAGTTCTAAAATTGCACGTGTTAATCACTTGTTACAACATAGATTGTTGCAAAATGAAAAAGAACATCCCATTGTAAAAGTTAGGATTGATAGGGGGAGAAAATTTGATGATGCCAATGTTGTTGATAGGTTAAAGAACCATGTTCTTCATTCTAGATCAAAACATATGGACATTAAGCATCACTTCATTCAAGACTTGGTAAAAGACAAGATTGTTTCACTAGAGTTTTTCCTTATGAAGGGTCAAATTGCTAACAATGTTACTAAACCTTTGGATGTTTCTAGGTTTGAATCACTTAGGAGCCCCATAGGTTTATATAGTCTATATTAACTACCTTTAGAACTTGTCTAGGAATTTCTTCTTGAATATCTTTAAGTCCTAGGTGTCTTCTCAAGTTCCAAAGTGTCCTTGTGGTGGTGTTCTTTTTGTTTTGGTTCAATCTTTTCTTCATTTTTTTTTATAAATTTTCAACATTTGCTGAGTTCATAAGAGTGACATGCTTACGTTTTTGTTTCAAAGTTAAATTGACTCATAATGATCTTAAAAGCTTCAAGATGTTTTTATCTCCATGGCTTGATTGATAAACATGATATTGAATCCTTGCTATTTTGATTTGATTAGATAAACCACAAAAGGTTAGTTTCATTTCTTTTAAGTGAGTAATAGCTCATGGTTGAACCTTGTGATTACATAAATTGTGAGTAATGTTCTTTATAGTCTAAATGCAAACTTATGTTTATCTAATGAGCATTAAAAAGTGAGTAAAGTCATCCAGAATATCCTTGAGTGTTTAAGATTATTCTTCCTTGATTGTTTGCCCTCTCTTTGAAAAAAAAAAAAAAAAAAAAAGGAAGAAAAGAAAAATATTAAGTTTCCCAGAATGGTTATGGCTCCTTGGCAATGTTTCAAGAGTTAAAAAGCCTCCATTGCAAGAGTGGGACATCCTTTATGTTGTTATGTTGTAAAGGCCACCTTAGTGATCCTCAAATTAAAAAAAAAATGATCCTAAGAGTGAAGCTCATGTTTGTGAAATCATTTCAATGCTCAATGTGGAAAACAAATGTTGTATGAATTTTTTTGGGATGTGAATAAGCCGTGTTAAACAGAAATCCGGCCAAGAAAGGTGCAAATTGACTTCTTGGAATATTATCTTGAATTTCTCTAGGAAGGAAGTGTGTCTTGAATTTTTTTGCTTTATGGGTGGATATAGGTTTATAAGTGGGAAGAAATTAACATTCTCACTATTTTATGGTGTCATGAGTAAGTCTTCTTTGAGCTTAAGCTTCCTTGTTAGAATGTTGATAATCATTTGTTTTTTATCTATTCATTTGATAAATTTGGAAGGGTCTTCAATCTTTATGTTTATTAATTTTGTCTAAAGTTAAGCTCTAGGTAGCATCCTTGTTCAATATGAATCAACTCTAACTCCTTGATTGAAAGATAAGTATGTCATTCTATTGTATTTTAGCTTTGGTGAATCAAATTTTCAATTTTTGGAAAGCTTGTTAGAGTATTTCGTGTGTCTTATCGTCAGTTTTTTTGTCTAAGTCTTTTTTCAGTAGGGTGTCGATCGATTTGCTGAATTTGTGGATCGATCCATTGTGTGCACAGTCTTGTGACTGAGAGCCCTTGAACGAATTGAGGATCGATCCACCAAGATCGATACCACTTGCTCCAACACTTAGAAATTTTCGTGAAAAGTTTCCTGCACAGTTTTTTCCACTGAGAGCTCTTGAATGAAACTTGGATCGATCCACCAAGATCGATACCACTTATCTCTTAGTGAAAAAAAATTCCTGTTTTGTCCTTGGTCTTGTGAGTTTTTTAAAAGAGGATATGAGGGGTAAAATTGTCATCCGTGTAAAAAAAAAAAATCAAAATCCCTAATCTTTTAAAACCCCTCTTCCATTCTCAATTGAGCCCTAATTTCAAAATCTTTCAAAAAGGGTCTTCATCTTCTTCTTCTTCTCTTCTTCATTGCATAAGCTTCCACCACCATGGTTGTTGAAATTTATTTCTGATGAAGTCCTCCTCCCTCATCATTCTTTTCAACATTGGAAATCTTTACATCAATGTTTCATTGGCGCCATTTCTTTTCCGGAGTGGCTCATTCACAGGTTTCTTAGCTTAGCTTAATCTAGATGCTTTCTTTGTGTGGAATCCTTTCATAACATATTTTTTTGGAGTTTCATTTTTGCCTTGGATTGTTTTTGCTTTCTAGCAATGTTAATCCTAGGCTTTGTTTGCTCATTGTGAGTTCCCTCTATACATTTTCATGCTTGGAATCTATTTTCATGGTGATAAATCATTTTTTGGAAGTTTTTAAATGAAACCATGTGATGAGATTTAGGGGGAGTTTCGTATATCTTATGATGGGAGTTAGGGGGAGATTCTTGTATCCTATATTTTTTTTGGGATGTTGATATGGATACTTGGTAATATGTGAATACTTGATTTTTGAGTATTTGACATTTTGTTGAAATGTGGATGTTTGTTGATTTGGATGTGAGATATTCTGCTAATTGAATTGCCATCCATTTGTCTTTTTTCTTGGATAGAAAGGGGGAGATTGTGGCCCTTTGTCTCTTTCTGATACAAAAAGGGGGAGAGGCATTGTAGTTATTATTTTGGTGATTGGATATATGTGGATATCTATGTGTTAATTCATTCAAATCTTGTGGAAGTGCGTTGGAATATGTACAGGTGCTACTAATGTTTTTCTTGAGATTTTTTTTGCAGGTATTGTAGTACCTAGGTTGTGGTTTTGAGTGAGTGAGTGGCCTTGTATGAGAGTTGGGTGGGGTTTACTTACTTGTACTCATTCGTGTTGTAAAGGGTTTTGTCTCAGAATTGCCAAAGGGGGAGATTGTGAGTGTTTAGCTAAGTTGGCAATTCCGGACAAAATTCCTAAGTGCTCCCTAACTCGGCTTTCCTATTCCTATTCGGACTACTTGACTTTGAAGACTAAGACTTTGTTAAGAGACCGAGGTATGTAGTCGAGTGTGGAGTGATTGGGTGTGAATCAACCCGGTTTTTAATCTTTAAATGTGTTAAAAAGTTGGGAAAAATTGTTTTTGGTGCAAGGCTTTCATTCCTTTGTTTCTGGATCGATCCAAGTGTAGGGGTGGATCTATCCAACTAATGTTTTTTTGATCAAATCTCAGCCATTAGATTAAGGGTTTCTTTTTACACTTTAAAAACCAATCTTCTCTCATTTTCTAAAAATGAGTGACTGCAGAAACGTGGAGAGAGCAGCCACACTCCTTGTGTTCATCATCTTTTCATTTTGTTTTCCCAATTTGGGGTTTTTTATTGCAAAGAAAATCCACTTCTCTTAATGTTTTCCGAACTGGTTTTTAATGGATTTTCTTGAGCAACAAATGGGTTGATTCCTTCCTTCCTTCATATCTCAATATCTCATTCTATTTGGGTTTGTGCAAAAACCCATTTTCTTCTTGTGTGGATTCAAGAAGAGGCCGAGATTGAGCTTGGTGCGGACTCCAAGTGTGCTCCAAAAGGAGAAGCTAAAAATGAAGGTACTAGTCAAGTATTCCGGGAAGGATTGGTTGGCTTGAGTTAGGTAAAACCTTATACTCAGTTTTTATTCTTCATAGTGGAGTTTTCAATCGGTGATAGGCCCGTGGTTTTTGATCTCTTCGGAGGTTTTCCACGTTAAAAATCCGGTGTTCATTGTCTCTTTCTCTCACTCTATATTTTGATTTATTTTTGAGGAGTGTTGAAGCATTTGCACGTGTTTTGCATTTATAAATTGTTGGGAGAGTGTTGATGCATACATTATTGCTTGTGGATGTTTTGCTTTGTTGAAAAGTTATTGGAAGAAAATTTTCTTGACATTAAGATAGTCTAAGGTTAGGTAATCTTTGTTGGGAGAATTTTTAAATTGTTCTACAACACCTATTCACCCCCCTCTAGGTGTAGTTCATTATTGAGATTCACATTTTTAGTGTTTAATGGAATTATCTTCTCTTTTATGCACTCTGTTTTTTTCTTCACTTTATCATTGTTTCTGACAATCTTCTGGAGTGTTGGATATCTTGTTTGGGTCGGTCGTTTGGATTTGAATGTTCCTAAGGGAAAGCGGTGCCAGAGTCTTTGGAGATGAATCATTTCAAGTTGAATGGAAGAGGAGTTGGTCATTTTGGGTCCAGGTGTAGACCCTCAATTTTGTCCCTTTAGCACATGTCTTTAAATTCGTTTTCAGTGCTCCACAATAGTTCCTTGGTGGCCCATTGCTACTCATACTACTTACCTTTTTTTTGAGCCACCTCGGAGATTTTGGTCGAGGGATTATCTGACCCCTTATTGTGACCCTTGGCAGCCCTATTTTAGACTTAGGCTTTTCGTTCATTTTTAGGATAGCTTTTAAGGTAGCTCATTTAGGCACCCTAGGCCCACTTAGGCACTTAGGCCCATTTAGGCACCCTAGATCCACTTAGGCACTTAGGCCCATTAGGTCCACCTTGGCCCACTTAGTCTCACCTTGGCCCATTAGTTTTTTTTTTTTAGTATGACTTGTATGGTTGTATGACCCATTTATCTCATTTACTTATTTATTTATTTTTATTTTTTTATTATTACTAACCACTTTTATTTGATCATTTATTATGGTTTTATTTATTCATTTATTTTAATTTATTTTCATTATTATCAATCATTTTTAGTTATTTAGTTATTTAGTATTCTTACTTATTTGTTTATTATCTTGTTATTTATTCATTTATCTATTATTATCATTTTATATTCTCCGATTTATTTATTTAGTTATTTATTTAATTTAATAATTTGAAATTTTTATGGAAGATGTCTACCATTGGAGAAGTTTTTGAAAACGGTAAAACTCTTTAAATGATATGCATGGATTGTAGGTGATATGCGTGGATTGGTATTGTTTGAAATTAAAAAAAAAAGGAGTTTTTCCGGTGCATAAGATAAAATTTGGAGAGAGGAAGACTCCTCACGTAGAAGGACTGTTATTTGCTATAAAAAGCTCTAACAGATAGGTTTTGAGAGGGAGGACTTTTAGCACATAGAAGAAAAAAAAAAAAAAAACAGAGAGAGAGAGAGAGGCGGAAAAATTGGAGTTTCAGAGAAGACTTTCTAGTGAGAAGCTGTTGGTGGAGAAGAAGGAGAGGGCGGTTGAAGAAATCTCAGACGACATACCAGTGGGATCTCCTTGCCAGAAGAGAGCGTTCCTCGGTATGTTTGTTGAGAACTCCTTACTCAGTGTTATTATCACTTTGTTCTATAATTGGTTTCGTGTTCTAATTTGTGCTTGAGAGAGAGGGTGTATACACTCAAAGAGGAAGTTGTGCATGAGATTTATAAGAGTGGTGTACACTTAAAAGAGAGAGCAGCAGATTGGTGGACAAAACATTCGTACATTGCACAACTTCAGTGGTCAAAAGGGTAGTGGAATTAGGTCCAGATTGCAGCATAAAATTTATGTTTTTTTTAAAATGAGACTTCAAATGGTGGGTCCCTTGGGATCAGGGCTGGATGATAGTGATAGATATGTAGGGATGGTGGCAGCTAGTGGGGAAATTATATTGTACATCAGCTTCAGCACGTAAGGGAGTAGCCACCATTCTGACATGAATTCCCCATTGTGCACCCTGTTTATGATTATCTTCCTACAAAATACACAAGACTTTGTCATCTCAGGTGCAGCTATAACATCAGTATACCTGTTGAGACCCCTTCCTACTGAGATTTTTGATCTAAAATCGGTTTTTTAAAAAGAAAAGAACTACCCATCTTAGGTATTAAATGATTTAATCTTTGCTGCCAGTTTTCATCAAACCACTGACCCTTCAACTTCAAAAATTCATTTTGACAACTTTAGGATATCTGTAAAAAATTTCCAGAAATTTTATGACTTTCCTCACTTCTTGAACCTGAATTTGAGGTTTCGTTTGAGTTAGAAAGTCATTCTGAGATAGAAGATATAAATGAGTCTTTAGGGGGACTCCGTTTTCACATAGTTCTGGACACCCAAGATCTTTTGGAAAAAATAAAATACTAGAGGACTTTTTAAAATTGATTCAATATTTTTTCTCAATTATAAGCTTCTTGAAATTGATTTTAGACACATAAAATATTATAAAATATCATTTTTGAGGGAGATATGATTTTTCAAAGTTGTGCCTACTGCGCATGCTGGAGTTTGTACATCTGATTAGATTTATAGTTTTAAAAAATATTTTTGAGTACTATTCGACCCCGAATTTATTTTTTATGTAATATAGACATTTTGAAATATGTGTGTGATTTTTTTTTTATGATTTTATAGGATCATTTATTATTTTAAAAAAATTCATTTATGCACGTCACTTTTCCTTATCTAATCTGGACTTTGTAGAACCTTTAGGTGCCTTTGCGATAATCTGTCTTTTGAATGAGTGTTTGGCTTTCGGTATGTTAATCTAGGTGTGTAGGAGTTGTTTCCTGAAATTTTTTGTAATCAAATTCCACTCTAAGCCATTTTTTAGAAATTGTTTTACGATGCTTCATTTTCTAACTGCATGCTGATGGTTTTATACCTTACTTGAAATTGTTATTATTTTTGGAGTCATTTAATTTGTCTTAGCTCAATTTTGGCTTTGAAACTGTATATTAGACATAATGGATATTTCATATAATTTATGCTTGCCCTAACCAATCTAGCATTTTTCGAGGAATCTTATAAAATATACTTGCTATCCAGGTACGTTCTCTATCCTCTAATTCCAAAATTCTATGAAAATGCATGCTATCATGAGCTATATCCATGCTTTGATTTAATCCTTGGGTGCTTAGATGTATGTTTGACTTGCTTGGATAAAATTCATGTTGCGTGCTATATCTCTATACTAACTTTGATGTCTTCGCTTGAAAAGCCGTTCAGGTACGCACTTCGATTCTCTCTCATGGTTTGTTTTCTTGTTAGGCATGCAATATTTGAAATCACCTAACCTACTTAGGTATCCATAATTAACTGATTAATGGCCACACTTCCCTTAACTTTGTTAGTAGAGACCTTTATAGGGCTTAGAGGGGTGCTACCTTTCAAAGGTACCTTCCCAATAGGTAACCTGATCCCCGGACTTAGACTCGGGTTTTTCAAAGACACGTTTTTCCAAAAATTATGGAGTCATTTTTTAGGGTTTTATTTCTTGTTTTATTTTCCCTTCAAAAATAAAAATAAAATAAGTGGCGACTCCAACTTTTTTTCAAAAATCAATTTTTCACAAATAAAAAGCGAGTCTCGCCGATCGAGTGGGGGCGCACGTGAAAAATGCGGGTCCACACCAGGATTTTTCTATATTTATTCCTCTGCTTTCGTGCATTTGAAGAACTGAGTATCACAGTTGGTCCGACTGCTTACTGGGTTGATAGTTTGTTGGGTTGGATATCTTGTTTGGCGTGCTTTCGAGAGGCGAACCCAATGTTTTTGGCTTTCTATGCAATTTTGAAATATTTCAGACAATAGAGATGTGAACAATGAAGATAAACCTTCCTTGTGGCGTACCAAAGCATTGGAAATGGATCCGTCCGTGGAGACACATCCTCCAATTACTTTACCACTTGTTCTTAATCCCTGACCCTTGCATGCATGCGATGATACATGACCATCCTCTTGAGGCAAGATAATGCTTGGGGAAAGATTGCGGTGATGGGAGTGGTTCCAAATTTTGTTGGTTTGAGACTAAGTTCCTGGAGGACGTGCCTCGACTTTTGTCATTCAGTCTATCATCACTTGCGGCTCTTGATTTAGATGTTACATTTTTGGGTCTTACTACGGTACCGAAAAGCACTTTTCGATACCATACCCACTTTTTTGGGCTAATAGGGTAGAGACACATGGCATTTTAAATTTAAAAAAAAAAAACAAAACCTCTTCTTCAAGTCACCCAACCGGTTGCCATGGGAAATAATCCCATGCAACACACATTGTTACATTTATTACATTAACCAATTATAAATTTGTTTAGGAAATTTTTTTTATGAAACAGAAAAATAAAGAAAATTTTGAAAAAATAAATTACAGTTTATTTATTTTTGTACTATAAAGTGATTAAACCCCACATAAAAATTAAATTTAAAATAAATAAAAAAATTATAAAGAATTTGGTGATATAATTTAGAAATTAAGGCAAAAGTAAATTTAATTTATTTTAACATCAAATAATAAATAAAGAAAATTTTGAAAAAATAAATTACAGTTTATTTATTTTTGTACTATAAAGTGATTAAACCCCACATAAAAATTAAATTTAAAATAAATAAAAAAATTATAAAGAATTTGGTGATATAATTTATAAATTAAGGAAAAGTAAATTTAATTTATTTTAACATCAAATAATAAATAAAGAAAATTTTGAAAAAATAAATTACAGTTTATTTATTTTTGTACTATAAAATGATTAAACCCCACATAAAAATTAAATTTAAAATAAATAAAAAAATTATAAAGAATTTGGTGATATAATTTATAAATTAAGGAAAAGTAAATTTAATTTATTTTAACATCAAATAATTTGTTAACAAAAATTTGACGAATATTTGAAGTAAATTTTATAAAATAAATATTAAATTAAAATTAAAATAGTTGTGTACTAATTATTAATTGAGAATATATGATTAAATTATTTCTTAGCTTTTCAAAAAAATTGGTTGAAATATTGAAAATACGAAAAAAGGTATAATTACTAACAATATGGAAATCCAAACCCCTCACATATTTTTTCGGTAAATTTCCATTTTGAATTTTTCGATCCATTTCACACCTTCAAAATGTACTGAATTTTTGAGTATTTTTGGATTTGGATTTTTCCGGAAATCATTTGACCACCTTCTAAGTGTAATGAACTTATTTAAACAATATCCAAGCCTTATTAAGTTCCAAAAAAGTTTAAAAACTTCAAACAGGTGGAGAATCTGGAGGGTACGAAGCATATGAGAATTCCTCACATTCTTCGTACCCTTGTAAATTTTTTAGTATTTTTGGATTTGGATTTTTCCGGATATCATTTGATCACCTACCAAGTGTAACAAACTAATTTAAACAACATCCAAGCCATATGATGTCCCAAAAAATTTTAAAAAGTCCAAAGAAGTGTAGATTTGAGAGGGGTACGAACAATGTAATGATTCCTCACATTCTTCGTACCCTTGTGAATTTTTTAGTATTTTTGGATTTGGATTTTTCTGGAAATCATTTCACAACATCCTATGTGTAATGAACCTATTTAAACAATATCCAAGCCATATGATTTCCCAAAAAATTTTAAAAAATCCAAAGAAGTGGAGAATTGGGAGTGTACGAATAATGTGAGGATTCCTCACATTCTTCGTACCCTTGTGAATTCTTTAATATTTTTGGATTTGGATTTTTTCGGAAATCATTTCACCACCTCCTATGTGTAACGAACCTATTTAAACAATATCCAAGCCATATGATGTCCCAAAAAATTTTAAAAACTCCAAAGAAGTGGAGAATTGGGAGGGTACGAATAATGTGAGAATTCCTCACATTCTTCGTACCCTTTTGAAATTTTTAGTATTTTTGGATTTGGATTTGGATTTTTCCGGAAATCATTTCACCACCTTCCAAGTGTAACGAACCTATTTAAACAATATCCAAGCCATATGATGTCCCAAAAAATTTTTAAAACTCCAAAGAAGTGGAGATTTGGGAGGGTACGAAGAATGTGAGGATTCCTCACATTCTTCGTACCCTTGTGAATTTTTTAGTATTTTTGGATTCCGATTTTTCCGAATATCATTTCACCACCTCCTCAGTGTAACAAACCTATTTAAAAAAAATCCAAGCCATATGATGCCCCAAAAAATTTTAAAAAGTCCAAAGAAGTGGAGAATTGGGAGGGTACGAAGAATGTGAGGAATCCTCACATTCTTCGTACCCTTGTGAATTTTTTAGTATTTTTGGATTTGGATTTTTCCGGATATCATTTGACCACCTTCTAAGTGTAACGAACCTATTCAACAACATTCAAGCCATATGATGCCCCAAAAAATTTTAAAAAGTCCAAAGAAGTGGACAATTGGGAGGGTACGAAGAATGTGAGGATTCCTCACATTCTTTGTCCCCTTGTGAATTTTTTTCGTATTTTTGGATTTGGATTTTTTCGGATATCATTTGACCACCTACCAAGTGTAACAAACTAATTTAAACAACATCCAAGCCACATGATGCCCCAAAAAATTTTAAAAAGTCTAAAGAAATGGAGAATTGGGAGGGTACGAAGAATGTGAGGATTCCTCACATTCTTTGTAACCTTGTGAATTTTTTAGTATTTTTGGATTCGGATTTTTCCGAATATCATTTGACCACCTTCTAAGTGTAACAAACTAATTTAAACAACATCCAAGCCATATGATGCCCCAAAAAATTTTAAAAAGTGCAAAGAAGTGGAGAATTGGGAGGGTACGAAGAATGTAAGGATTGTGAATTTTTTAGTATTTTTGGATTTTGATTTTTCCGGATATCATTTGATCACCTAAAAAGTGTAACAAACTAATTTAAACAACATCCAAGCCATATGATGCCCCAAAAAATTTTAAAAAGTCCAAAGAAGTGGAGAATTGGGAGGGTATGAACAATGTGAGGATTCCTCACATTCTTCGTACCCTTGTGAACTTTTTAGTATTTTTGGATTTTGATTTTTCTGGAAATCATTTCACCACATACTATATGTAATGAACCTATTTAAACAATATCCAAGCCATATGATGTCCCAAAAAATTTTAAAAAATCCAAAGAAGTGGAGAATTGGGAGTGTACGAACAATGTGAGGATTCCTCACATTCTTCGTACCCTTGTGAATTTTTTAATATTTTTGGATTTGGATTTTTCCGGAAATCATTTCACCACCTCCTATGTGTAAAGAACCTATTTAAACAATATCCAAGCCATATGATGTCCCAAAAAATTTTAAAAACCACAAAGCAGTGGAGAATTGGGAGGGTACGAATAATGTGAGAATTCCTCACATTCTTCGTACCCTTTTGAAATTTTTAGTATTTTTGGATTTGGATTTTTCCGGAAATCATTTCACCACCTTCCAAGTGTAAAGAACCTATTTAAACAATATCCAAGCCATATGATGTCCCAAAAAATTTTAAAAACTCCAAAGAAGTGGAGATTTGGGAGGGTACGAAGAATGTGAGGAATCCTCACATTCTTCGTACCCTTGTGAATTTTTTAGTATTTTTGGATTTCGATTTTTCCGAATATCATTTCACCACCTCCCCAGCGTAACAAACCTATTTAAACAACATCCAAGCCATATGATGCCCCAAAAAATTTTAAAAAGTCCAAAGAAGTGGACAATTGGGAGGGTACGAAGAATGTGAGGATTCCTCACATTCTTCGTCCCCTTGTGAATTTTATCGTATTTTTGGATTTGGATTTTTCCGGATATCATTTGACCACCTACCAAGTGTAACAAACTAATTTAAACAACATTCAAGCCATATGATGCCCCAAAAAATTTTAAAAAGTCTAAAGAAATGGAGAATTGGGAGGGTACGAAGAATGTGAGGATTCCTCACATTCTTCGTACCCTTGTGAATTTTTTAGTATTTTTGGATTTGGATTTTTCCGGATATCATTTGACCACCTTCTAAGTGTAACGAACCTATTAAACAACATTCAAGCCATATGATGCCCCAAAAAATTTTAAAAAGTCCAAAGAAGTGGACAATTGGGAGGGTACGAAGAATGTGAGGATTCCTCACATTCTTCGTCCCCTTGTGAATTTTATCGTATTTTTGGATTTGGATTTTTCCGGATATCATTTGACCACCTACCAAGTGTAACAAACTAATTTAAACAACATTCAAGCCATATGATGCCCCAAAAAAATTTTAAAAAGTCCAAAGAAATGGAGAATTGGGAGGGTACGAAGAATGTGAGGATTCCTCACATTCTTCGTACCCTCGTGAATCTTTTAGTATTTTTGGATTTGGATTTTTCCGGATATCATTTGACCACCTTCTAAGTGTAACGAACCTATTAAACAACATTCAAGCCATATGATGCCCCAAAAAATTTTAAAAAGTCCAAAGAAGTGGAGAATTGGGAGGGTACGAAGAATGTGAGGATTCCTCACATTCTTTGTCCCTTTGTGAATTTTTTCGTATTTTTGGATTTGGATTTTTTCGGATATCATTTGACCACCTACCAAGTGTAACAAACTAATTTAAACAACATCCAAGCCACATGATGCCCCAAAAAATTTTAAAAAGTCCAAAGAAATGGAGAATTGGGAGGGTACGAAGAATGTGAGGATTCCTCACATTCTTTGTACCCTTGTGAACTTTTTAGTATTTTTGGATTCGGATTTTTCCGGATATCATTTGACCACCTTCTAAGTGTAACAAACTAATTTAAACAACATCCAAGCCATATGATGCCCCAAAAAATTTTAAAAAGTGCAAAGAAGTGGAGAATTGGGAGGGTACGAAAAATGTAAGGATTGTGAATTTTTTAGTATTTTTGGATTTCGATTTTTCCGGATATCATTTGATCACCTAAAAAGTGTAACAAACTAATTTAAACAACATCCAAGCCATATGATGCCCCAAAAAATTTTAAAAAGTCCAAAGAAGTGGAGAATTGGGAGGGTATGAACAATGTGAGGATTCCTCACATTCTTCGTACCCTTGTGAACTTTTTAGTATTTTTGGATTTCGATTTTTCTGGAAATCATTTCACCACATACTATATGTAATGAACCTATTTAAACAATATCCAAGCCATATGATGTCCCAAAAAATTTGAAAAAATCCAAAGAAGTGGAGAATTGGGAGTGTACGAACAATATGAGGATTCCTCACATTCTTCGTACCCTTGTGAATTTTTTAATATTTTTGGATTTGGATTTTTTCGGAAATCATTTGACCACCTTCCAAGTGTAACAAACCTATTTAAACAACATCCAAATCATATGATGTCCCAAAAAAAATTTAAAAACTCGAAAGAAGTGGAGAATTGGGAGGGTACGAAGAATGTGAGGATTCCTCACATTCTTCGTACCCTTGTGAATTTTTTAGTATTTTTGGATTTGGATTTTTTCGGATATCATTTGATCACCTACCAAGTGTAACAAACTAATTTAAACAACATCCAAGACATATGATGCCCCAAAAAATTTTAAAAAGTCCAAAGAAGTGGAGAATTGGGAGGTACGAAGAATGTGAGGATTCCTCACATTCTTCGTACCCTTGTGAATTTTTTAGTATTTTTGGATTTGGATTTTTCCTGAAACCATTTCACCACCTTCCAAGTGTAACGAACCTATTTAAACAACATCCAAGCCATATGATGTTTCAAAAAAAATTTTAAAATTCCAAAGAAGTGGAGAATTGGGAGGGTACGAAGAATGTGAGGATTCCTCACATTCTTCGTACCCTTGTGAATTTTTTTGTATTTTTGGATTTCGATTTTTCCGGATATCATTTGATCACCTACCAAGTCTAACCAGCTAATTTAAACGACATCCAAGCCATATGATGTCCCAAAAAATTTTAAAAAGTGCAAAGAAGTGGAGAATTGGGAGGGTACGAAGAATGTGAGGATTCCAAATCCAGTTTAATATTTTTATAATATTTATAGTTTGAATTATTTATATTCAATTCGACCTTTATTATTAACGCACCTTCTCATAAAATATATAACCGCTTGCACGCAACTGAAGGTTGGTTTATATGGATGTTCGTTTACCACAATGATGTCCCTTCAAAGAAAGAGCAATTACATGTAGTAAAATACCTAATGGCCTATCAATACACGAATGTATGGAGGAATCCAAACAAATTACAACTTATACAAGGAAATGTTAACCGGTCGACCGGTTTCCTACTTATCTCAATCGGTAGCCACTGCCCCTTTGAGAATGCAGCAACCAAAAGGGGCAGTGGCTACCGGTTGAGATAAGTATGCAACCGGTAGAAGATAACCGGTCGACCGGTTAATATACTTCATTTTGTTTTCGTTTAGGTATGTGATATGGTGATTAGATCAAGACAAATGACTTCTCTTTGTTACTATTCCCAACATAGATCAAGACATAGGCTTACCCATAGACAAACTCACATCAAACACCAAACGGATCTTGTGATCCTTAAAAAACCCAACCTTATCATGTATAGATCTCAAAAGAGTTGCATAATCACAAAGCAAGCCCTTAACAACCAAGGTCTCCACGTTAACTTTTGCTTATGCCTCGCACCCTAATATGACTCTTCAGAATTTAATAACATTCCCCATGTTCCCTTCAGCTTAGGACATTACTTTTAACTGTACATGACTGTCATTTTTTGAATTACGGTAAGCATCTCTTGTTTTGCTTTGTTTTTTTTTCCTTTCACCTGGGCACACCAGGACATGAAACGACACTGTTTCTTGTGTGACTTGTTGGGTTCCAAGGGATGCCAATTTTGTCCTTGCCATGTAGTAAGTGTGGCTTTCGATGGTATTCAGAAGCTGTTGATATAGGTGCACAGTGCATCAAATAGTGCATAGAGCAGCCAATATAGGGTTACTGACATCAAGATAACATTATGTATATTCTGCCATGGAGAATAAGGGTACAGAGGGATTACAAACTGTTCGTAGAAGTATACTCCTTGGAGATATATCAGAAAGAAGGGAAATGAAATGCATTTGATGCAATTTTTAGTTAAATAACACATTTCAACATGGACATAAAGAACATGAATAAAAGAATAAATGACTGTTCGCACAGATCATAATAATTGCATTGGAAGTAACTAATGAATTATATAACCTTATGCTACCACCATATGCATTAGTTTTTGTACCTTTGTTGGTTTTTGTTAGTTTCTTTCAATCCCACAAAGTCGTTCCAAAATTGACTTGTTTAAAAAATGTTCAACTTATGTTGAATCCTCATTTAAGGGGTTATTGAGATTTGATCCTTTTTCTTCAATAGGCCATCAAGTATTTTTTGGATAATCGGAATTAGGAGGTGCAATTTAGGCAAGTTGTCATGACTTAAGCCAACCTTAATTTGGATAAGGTTCGACAATTATTTATAATCTTAGGGTACAATTTCTTTTTTTCCAAACTTAATTAAGGTGAAATACAAATAAAAATTCGAACAACCCAAACCTAATCTAAATCCAATTTAATATTTTTATAATATTTATAGTTTAAATTATTTTATTTAATAACTTTATTTTATTTAATTTTGTAGATGTTACAATAATAATATCAAATTATAATTTTTTTCCCTTTTTTACAAACATAATACCGTTGACCATGCGGTCGATCGGTTTAGGAACCGGTCGACCGGTTCGTCGGGCCTGAGAATTTAAAACGGCCCCTGCACACTTCATTTCTCCCATTTTCGCCTCCAGAGCTTGCCGTCCCTTTATATCCTTGCTTCCTGAAGAGTTTTTGGCCAGATTTCGGACCGTTTGCAGGCTGAGGACTTCATTTTGGGATGAATTTGGGCTAGGGTTTTGGTTTGAAACCCAGGGTTTCACCTCTTCAGGGCGTCTCCTCTCTTCACCACGAGTGTGAGGGCTGTTCAGCTTCATCTCCAGGCGTCTAGGGTTTCAGGTTTGTGGTTGCATCTTCCTCTTTGCTTTCATTCCCTGTTTGGACTCCTTCTTCACCTCTTTCACTTCATTGATGGCACCACGGAGAGAGACGAGCACTTCCAAGGCTTAGAGCAAGCGCCCTGTTGAGCCATCTCAGCCCGAGCAGACGGAGGCTTGCCGAAAGGTGAGGTTTGACACGGCACTCTTCAATTCGAATGAGGACTATCAGCGCTACAAGCAAAAATTTGCTCAGAGGAAAGTCATCCCAGGGAGAAGTGTCAATTTCTCCCAACTTCAGCGCTTTGGCTTTGAGTGGTTGTTCGGACGGATGGGATGGCTGCCCGTAGTGACGATCTCTGAGCCCGTCTTCCCGACTCTGGTGCGGGCTTTCTATTCTCGGGCGACCTACGAGGTTGGAGGACCCGTATTATCCACTGTGAGAGGCGTTGAGATCCGTTTAAGTCCCGAGAGCATTTGCCGCATTCTCGACATCCCTTCGGTTGGAATCCGTGTTTATGAGGCCAAGGCGTGGCCCACTGTGCCGGGATTTGAGCCTAGAGAGGTTGTTCAGAGGTTGTACGGACTTGTCGATCCTCAGGGGATGGGCAAACCATCGGCTCACAGCTTGACAGTGACTAGCCGAGTCCTTCACCATATGATTTGTTCGATTCTCTTGCCACGTGGAGGACATCGAGACGAGGTCTCCTACCTCGAGGCTTTCATTGTTGACTCGATCCTCATCGGGAGACGGATTCATGTTGGCTACCTTATGATGATGCACATGATCTCCTGTGTTGAGAGCTCGACACGTGTACTCCCCTACGGCCGCTTCCTTACCCGTGCTTTCAAGGATGCCGGGATCGACTTGAGTAGAGAGACAGATTTTGAGGCCCCCACCACTTATGACACGTATGATGAGCAGTCTCTGGGGCGTATGAAGTTCAAGAAGGCACCCGATGGCTCCTGGGTTAGGAAAGCTGAGCGACAGGCTCGGGGACATGATCAGATACACCCTGGAGTAGAGGAGGAGGCCGAGATTAGAGAGATGGAGGATGGGTTGGACCTTCAGAGGGACTTTGAGCAGAGAGGGCCCGATGTTGACATTCCGCCTCCACATCAGTCAGAGGGCATTCATTTTGAGGCTACCTTCTCCGAGCCTATGATGACTGAGCTGTCCTTCACAGCAGGCCCTTCATCTCAGCCATCATTTACCGAGCTACCATCTCAGGCTCCTCATGCTCCTGATTATCCACCTTGGATGGATTTTTCAGCACAGATCAGCTCTCTCGGGACCCGTATGGAGGAGTTAGTCGTAATGCATGATACTCGTTTTTCTTTCATAGAGGATCACATCGATCAGTCTGAGGCCGGCTTCACCTCTCAGTTTGAGCATCTCGTAGAGAGGATTGAGCGGCTTGAGAGCCGCCAGGAGAGTCAGCACGAGGAGATGATGGCTTACCTACGTTCTGTGTTTCCACCACCACCTCCTCAGCCTTGAGTGTGTTTGGGATCCCCCTTCGTTTCTTTTTTATGTTGCCAAAGGGGGAGATATTTATAGGATCTAGGATCTATAGGATCTAGGAGTCTCTCATGCATGTCATTGTTATCAATGTCATATCTATCTTATTGTACATGTGAGATTTCCATATATATATGATATGCTATTTTTATCAATTGATTCTTCGTGTTTTACATTGCTTATCATTTGATTGATCCATGATTGGTTTGAGGGGGAGATTTCTTTCTCTCCTAGATAACCAAGGTTTGTCATCATAAAAAAAGGGGAGATTGTTAGCCCAAGGGTTCTCCTAATCGGGTTTCAATGATAAAAAACCATGGTTAAGTAACTAATTGGTTTAATGTTTAAGAATCTCAAGTATTAACTCCGAAATTCATCAAAGGACCAAATAGATACAAGATCGACACGCTTGGAAGACTTGAGATCATAGGAAATGAATGTAAGATGATAGCATGAGTGCACTTAGGATGTTCATACCTTTTCATGCATCTTAGAAAACTCGATTTTTTATTTAAAACTTGATTTTCTTTAAAACCCGAGTTTTATCAAATATACCTTAGGCAAATTGATTCAAAATTGGCATATTAACTCACCTAAAGACCTTGCCTAAGTGTTATAAAAGAAAGGAATTTGAAAATAGGTTTTTCGAGGCCAAAAAGGCTCAACCGGTCGAGGCTAAGATCAACCGGTCAACCGGTTGATGAACCGGTCGACCGGCTGAGGTCTTCCGGTCGAGTATCGGTCAAGGAAGATTAAAAACCTTCTCTCTCTGCCAGTGGCTTTCTCTTCCCGGACGAGGTGATTCCTCTACCGGTCGAGGTCCGATCGAGGTTTGATTGGGCCAATGGTAACCAGTCATGCATTAAATGCTCCAACGGCTAGTGAACCGGTCGACCCCTAGCTCGACCGGACGAGGTTGCATTTAGCTGGTTTTGACTCCCGACCTTGGAAACCTATAAATTGAGATCTCCTCTTCATTTATGACTAAGAGAACAATTGCATTCAAAGCCTACCTACCTGTTCTTGATCAAAAAGCTCTCATTTCTTTCTTAGTGCCTCAAACCATCACTTGCATATTCTTAGTGCACTATTGTAATTCATCCTAGCTTTCTTTTGTACTTGAGCCATCCTTAAGCTAGATTGAGAGTTTCATCTTTGTGTAAAGTGAGTGTGAAAGCCTTCAAGTGGTTCAAATCTTGAAGAGATTGTGTAAGAGCCCATTGGAGCCGGAATCCAAGTGTAAGAAGATTGAAACGACATTATTTATTGTCTGACTTGTTGGGTTCCAAGGGAAGGCAATTTTGTCCTTTCCATGTACTAAGTGTTGACAAATGTCGTTTCAATCATGACAAATGTTCTTGAGGATTTAATACTTCTACTGAGGATTTAATTTTCATTGTCAACCAAATATGACCCTCCTCATTTCTCCTAGGCTGAGATCAACCAAATATGTCAACCAAAAAGTCTATCCTATATTCATGCTTTCAAAGGAAAAGAAGGAAAGATGGAACCAATCTATGAAGCATAAGCAAATAAAGAAAATGTGGATATCTAACTGATTTTGTACAATTTTATATCCAACACACCATGGTGGAGCAATTGGATTCATTAAAATGCCATGGTTTCATATATATCTAAACAAGAATCTGAAATTAAGCAGTTCTCAAGAATCTTCTAAAGCCTAAAATGTCATACTGGCCTAGTCACAATTTTCATAAAGTTCCTATCTTTCACAAATCATATCTTGTCCTTCCCTCTTTAGTTGTTGTCTACTAGTGGAAATAAATGTTTTTCTCTACAAACTATGTTGAGTTAGATTTTATGGTGCAGGAATACCAGTACTTCACTAGATAATGAATTTCTTGTGAACCTCTACCCATGGAAGATGTTAATTCTAGCTGGCTAGTCTGAATTTTTAGACAAAAGCATATTTATAAGACGTGATATGGCAGCATTTGCAGTGCAAAGTTCACTGAACTGCTGGCTTATTGAAGCTTGGTAGCTTTTGGGGTGTTTTGGTAAGAAGATGACTACTAAACCTTGGATCTTGTCTCTGGAAGGATATTAAGATACTTGAGCAATCCCTGATGGGTATTGGAAGCCTTTTTAAAAGTCAATAGTATCTTAATTTTACCTATAAAAAAAAAAAAAAAGTTATAGAGTCCATGGATTATATTAATGGATGTGCTGATACTCTTGCTCTCTTTTCACGCCTTTTTAATACAATTTCTTACTTATATAAAAAAAAATAATTAGTGGATGTGCTGATGTTTAGGCATCATGTTTCCTTGTTACGGTAGGGGATAATTTTGGTTTATCTTGCATTACTTCATCCTATCAATGTGTTATATAGATTGATAATTCTGTTTTTCCGTCTTGGGGAACAGATTTTTTGGAGGATGAATTCAATACAGGGCTAAAAGTTAAGAACGAACCTAGAAAAGCCCATAACCTTCCATTTTTCCCCAAAGAAGAGGAGCTGAGTGAGGAAGAACTTGAAAAGATGCTAGAAGAACGTTACAAGGATGGTTCTAAATTTGTTACCTATGCTGAAGATGATTATGAGACGAAAAGATCAGTTCAAAGAAACTCGCTTATCCCTTGTATTAAGGATCCAACGATCTGGAAAGTCAAGTGCATGGTACAATGTTTAATAATTTGAGATCTGAATTTCGAATGCCTTAAGCAATCCCTCCTCTTTTGCGCTCCTTTCATTTGTTTGAGTTGACCTGAAGAATATCTTGGCTGTAAGTTGGACGGGAGAGGCTTTCAGCTTTCTATCTTATGCATAAGTACGTTGACTTGCAGTCACTAGGAACTAAGCTGCAGATAATATCTGTTTTTTCTATTGACCATGTAAAGGGTTTTATTTATATTGAAGCTGATAAGCAGTGTGACATTAATGAGGTGTCCTCTCTCTCTATCTCTCTCTCTCTCTCTCTCTCACACACACACACACACACACACACACATTGCCATTCTCTGTTACTGGAGAAATTGATGATTTGATATTATTAGTACCCATGTTGCTGATAGTGTTGTAAGTGGACTAATATGAATCTATTCAATTTTAACTTTAGGCATGCAAAGGTCTCTGTAGTATATACACAAGCCGAGTGGCACCAGTTCCAAAAAATGAAGTTACCCATTTTTTTTTTCCTTTATGGAATCCAAATATCTCAAACAAAAACTAATACCCAACTATTCATGATATTTTTTGTTATTTACATTTTACTTAAGCTACTGCCTTGAAAAAATGTATACAAGATGCTGATAAATTACAGAAACTGAAAGTTTATGTGCTACCTTCTAGAGTTATTGCTAGTTAATCAATAATAAACTATGACAAGAAACTTTATACATCTCTTTGTATAAATATCTTGATTAGTTGAAAACCATAACCAATGCTATGCTTGGATCCCTCTTTATACAATCATGGATCAAAATCGATCTCATGCATTTTACTGGAATAAAAGCCCAAAGAATCTTCAACACCCCACATATCAAATTTCTACTACATAACCCAAAAACTCCACAAATTTGTCCACAGTTACACCAACGAGGCCCATGAGCCCAAGAGAGGCAGCACCAACGAGAGGAGGTCAATCTAAAGTCTCTTTTAAGGAACTTCCATTACCTAAATTCACAAGTTACACAAATTAATTTGAGATGATCTAATTGTGCCAAAAATCGATTTAAAATAGTAACTCAAGAATGGTTTTAATAAGGAATAAGAGGGCCAAAACTTAGTACGATAATTTATGCAAGCAGGCAACCATATCTTACCCTATTGTATTAATGAGTAACCGGTGGTTGTCTTCAACCGGTTGATCTGTGCACTCGATCGGTAGACACTGGTCATTTCTTGATGCACCACCCAAAATGGCCAGTGGCTACCGGTAGCAAAACAACTTGCTACCGGTTGATGCATTTTCTCGACCAGTTCTTAACTATTAAAGAATCAAAAAATTCGGTAATTTATATTTATTGAATATACTAACACTATTTATCAATGATATTTAACTTAAAAGTGGTTTAGTTCTTAACTTAAAAGTAGTTTAATATAAATACTTTAAAGGTTTAATGTAGACTCCTTAACGTCTACAACCTTTACATGTAACATGGAAGAGCAAAGAAATACCAAGGCAACTAGTAAGGACTATTACAGGTTCATATTATGTTTAAGATTACAAGCAATGTAGACTTCTTTAAATGTTAGGAGCCTCATATTTACAAGGAAACATCATCAGAAATAGGTTCAATGCCGTACATTTTACATGGCTTTTCAATTAAAAGGAGGTGTCCCAATTTTATAAAGCAGGGTTCAATGGTTCAAAATGTTCACATTAGCCATAAAAAATTCTAAAGATTATGGTTTTTATTTCATATAGTCCGTAGAAAAGTTTTTATGAATAAAGAGAAAAGCATTTGATGATACAAGTAATATAAGTAAAACAAATTACATATTGCATAACTAATGGAAAAATCAATATTGTTAGACTGTCCCTCAAATTCATAGTTTGTTTCAGTTTCTATTAGTTAAGGATTATAGTTTAGAGTTATTTTATAGAAGATGAAATTGTCTTAAGGTTTTCTTATAAGAAGATAAGTCTTTATATTGATAGGATTTCTAATTGGATGAGACACTAAGTTTAGGATTTCTAGATATATTCTAGGTTTTGAAGAGAAAACTCATGACATGACAAATATGTAAGAAGGAAAACAAATATAGAGCATGAAAACATGAGCTTCATTCATGCCTAATTAGGCATGGCTCATAGGAGTGAGGAAATATGTATATAAATCTTATTTAGCCTTCAGCAGAAACACATGTTGCTTCTCACTACATCATATTGCAACTTACAAAACTGAGGGTGTACCAGTCGACCGGTAAGGTGCTACTGGTCGAGCAATAATCTCTACCAGTAGACACTGCCAATGTGATTATGCAGCACACAAATGTTGTGCCAATCAAGAGTAACTATGCATCATCACCAACGAAGCCCTTAACTTGCAATCAAACAAAACCAATATAATGCCCGGAAGATAGATTATCCTTATCAATCTAAGTAACCAAAGCTAAAGTAACCAAAGTCATCCACACTCCTTTATATAAGACAATGCAACTCATTAAATCTTTTTTAAGTTTCTAAAGCTAAAGTTTGTAAATTATTTATTCTATTCATAACACAAAACCAATCACTCATTCTTCACCAAATCATAACTCAATTGCCAAAAATTCAAAGAGAAACCATCCGTTCCAACAGCCTTGTTCCCATTCAACTCTAAGAGTGAACTATACAATGCAATGAAGTAAGTTACAACTATTAGAACACTGGCATTAACAACATAAACAACACCATTCTCATGGTAGCTTAGCTTTAAAGGCGTATCAACAAAATTTATACCTTAAATACTATTACTAATTAGCCAAGCTCCTATAGCATAGTGGTTCTAGGATCGTTCACTGGGAAGGGTTTTCACAAACACAAGTGATATTCAAATTAGGAAAATAGGTGATTTTCTTTTGGATGTTAGCTTTAAAAGAAGATGTAAATGTTTTAGAGAGATTTAAACTAATTTAAGCTAACATTAAAGACTAAAATGAAAGGGTGTAAAAACAAGTTTCTCAAAGATAGGATAGCTATGCTCTGGCTCTTATGCAAATTGGAAATCTCAGGATAGGCTCCTCGCCTTGGGGTTGCAACTATGGTGATGCTTGCTTCCCGAACCGGTATGGATTTAGCAAATCAAGTTTTAATCCTTTAAAATGGCAAAACAGATGGTAGTGAATTTCATCAATGGTTATTCACCTTAGACTTCCTTTGAATGGCTCGTAAGAGATAACTAATGGTCTAAAGCCAAAAGCTTACCAAATATTGGCAACTCAAAGTCATTCTAGGTGATAAACTCACCTTTCAATGGCCATTGAAATTGGTTCTAATGGATTAATGCAAAACTTGGAATTGAAAACCTCACATTCCAATAGCTCGTAGGAGATAACTAATGGATAGAAATCCAAAAGCTTATCAAGTATTGGCCGTTGGAAGTTGTCCAAAGGAAATAAAAACCAAACTTTGCATTAATGAACCATTAATGAAAAACGACTACCTTACCTTCCAGGTGCGAGAAATTTCCATGGGATTGCATCCAAGCCATCACATAACATCCATACTTTGAGAAACTTAAAAGTTTTAGCCAATCATCCTATGAGGAAAAGTCCTCAGAGGCTGTTTGGCTACTAAGAAAATAGAAATGGGGAAGAACCGGAGAAGAGAGAAAAACAGAGCTTTATATATTTCTAAGTTAATGTACAGAGGATCGATCCCCCAAATTCTTTTCTTTTCGTTTGGAGGCATTGTGCACCTCTATATATAGCAAAATTACAAGATAAAGCCTTATGTCGGCTGAATACAAGGTTACAAAAGGAACTTACACGAGAAAATATCAAGCTAAAAATATCTGGGAAGTCGGTGGTGCGTGCGTGGAGAAACAGAGGAAATTTGGCAAGGGGAAAGATGAAGGGTCCAAATTTCGCAAGGTGAAAATTCACCTTGCCAAACTTTGGCATTTCGCAAGGTGCCTAAATCCACCTTGCGAAATTTCGCAAGGTGGTTCTTCATGGTGCGAAATGGCCAAATTTCGCACCATGAAGAAAATCTCCTTGCGAAATGGTGTTCCCATGGCTTGATGCAGTTGTCCTCCGAAGGCCATATCTTCCTCATTTCAGCTCCAAATCATACACGGTTTAAAGCGTTGGATTCTTGACTTCATGAGCTTTGAAATGGTATATAGAATGTAGAAAATGGACTTCGGTAAGTGCTCCAAAAGTGTGAAAGAATACTGAAGCTGCTGTCCTCTGTTTTCTTCACTCTGTTTTCCTCTTCTCCATTGCTCTTGTTTGTGCTCGTGTTTCCACTTGAAATTCAAGCCTGTAAACTTCCAAAATCCTTCCTTTAACTTGTCCAAGTAGCTCCTCCATCATTTGGCATGCTTGAATTGATTCATAAGCTGATAAAAACATGTAAACTTGCCACAAAATGGTTAAAACCAATTACTAAGGACCTTAATGAATTAATTGGGTTAAATGAATATGATTACTACTCAAAGGTGCTTAAAACCATTATAATTGGGTCTACAAAATATCACTTTTTGGTAGTAATCACACCCCCCAACCGACTCATTGCTAGTCCCTTAGCAATGGAGGAGATAAAAACTAAGTAAACTATAATAATATACATAAAAGGGATCATGCAAATCACTCCAAAAAATGATATGAGTGGCATGATGGACATCCATGGATCAATAAAGATGTGAAACTCAACCTATAATAAGAGTTGTCAAAGCATTCACTTGATCATAGAGTACAAAGAATGGATATTATGCAAGTTTAAGCATCAAAAGAATTTCCACTCTCAAAAGATCCAAATCAAATTCTTCCACTAAAAGCTAAGTGTTAATGTGATTAGCTTTCGAGTATAGTATGGATAACTATCATCTCCCCCCCAACCTAAGTCTTTCTTTAAGCTTAGCAAAATTAACCATCTCTTGATAGGCTAGGAACGCACCTCTTATTCACAATTCTTTTCACTTACTAAACTTAACCAATTCACCCATGTAACAAGCAGAGGATCGGTGACTCCCAACCAATAAAGGCTTAGGGCACTAGGCTTTAAAGGCTTTTGCCATCCCTTCGGACCATGCTCAGGTTTCAAGGCAAGCAAAGAAGTTTATTCTATATATATATATTTTTTTTTTCTTTTTCTTTTTTCTATTTTTTCAAAGACTCATTGGTCTTTATGAGGTGTCCCAAGACTATTAAAGAGAGGTTAAAGGTGTCAAATTATGATTTCTCAAGCTTAGAGGGTGAGATAGTTTCACATCTTATAACCGGAATCTAATGTATGTGTGTGCGAATAGCTTAAGGTGGAAGAGATAAGTTTGCATGCAATGGGAGTTTCAACAATTCATCAACTTTTAGAAGAGCATAATACAAACTCTAAGACTCATGTAATCAAGTTGAAACTCGACTTCTCTCATTTAATTTTGAGAGTTAATCCTTAATATCCATGGAGTTTAAAGCAAAAATTTTAAAAATTTAAACAAAAAGTAGCTAATTTAACTAAGTATGATAAAAATTTAAACTAATACTTACTTCCTCATCTCTCCCCCCAACCGAGATAAACATTGTCCTCAATGTTTGAATCAAAAATAAGGAGGAAGGAAGTGGTACCTTATGTGATGTGGACTTGGAGTTGAGAAGGTTGAACCACCTGTTTCAAAATTCAAAAATCGAATGAGAGAGGAATTTATACTAAATATTTACAAAAATGATGAGTGGGCCCCTCTTTAAGCAGCTGAGGACAAGGCTCAAAGGGTCCATGCCATGATGGTATACTCATATAAGTTGCGATGACATTTGAATGTAGCTTGCAGGGGTGTTAAAATTGGAGATTTTTGGTTAAAACAGGGGAAAACAAAGGAGGAGTGAACAGTGAGTGCCAAAATTGGCACAGTCACTGTTCACCTCCTTTGAAGCCCGACTGTGTGTTTTCCAAGTTTTGGGAAAAAATTCAAAAATGGTTTTTTTTTTTAAAAGGTATGGTTAGGCTCTAAACAAGATTCCTAAGGTGTTTGGGTAGTTTTTAAATGATGAAAAACAAAATTAAATGATGGAAAATGAAAATCAAAGTGGACGGCCATGCATGGAATGGTTTTGAAATTCGATTTTTAAAAAGTTTTGGATGGATGGGATTTCTAAAATTGGGTTCCTAAGGCTTAGAATGGATGAAGGGAAGGTTTCTAATGGGAGAAAACTAGAAAATTGGTGAAGGGTGGAGAATTAAGAATGGTGGTGCGCGGCTATGGAGGTTGTGGAAGAAGGTGAATAGTATTTTTGGCTTAGAATGGTGTTTGTTTTTAGAAGAAATTGGGTTTGGATTTGAAAACAAAAGGTTTGGAAATGCATTCATGAATTTTTAAACTTGGAAAAACATGGAATTCAAGAAAAAGGCCTTCCCGAGAGCTTTGTTTTTAGAAATTAGCTTGAAAATCATTTCGCACCAAGATAAACAAGGTGCGAAAGTTTTCGCACTGGTAATTGAGGTGCGAAGATAGCATCCCGGGAGGCTTGGCTTTCCAAAATGTATAGAAATTCCTTTTCGCACCATGCACTGTCACTGTGCGAAAAATTCGCACTGAGTGTGTTCATGGTGTGAAATTCCACTGAGAGCTTTGCTTATGCATTTTGGCTCCCCTGTTTCCTCTGTTTCACCTCCATTTCGATTTTTGCAAGCATCGTACCTGCATGAACACTTCAAAACTCATCTTAAAAACATATTAAAACTAAATTAAAGCTAAGAATTCAAACTAAAACATGCATAAATTTAAAGAAAGCATAGAATTTAAATGAAGCTGATAGCATGTACCCCACCCCAAAAAGAAGATGAACTATTTAGCTCATCCTCACTCACACACCCACGTCATGCTGAATTCCCCCTGGATCCCAAACAAAATTGGCATCCTTCCCATTTGGTCCAAGGGAATTCGTTTCTCTTCTCTTCCCTGCAGAAGTGGATGCTTTAAAGGGTTCAGGTAACCCTTTATCATCTTGAACCTTATGATTTTCAATGGAAGGTTGGTCCATAGAGTTGTCATAGCAATCCCCCACCAAAGTGTCGATCTTCAACACTTTCCTTGATCTTTTTGCATTGGTTCCTTGAAGGTTATGGTGGGGTTGAGGAGGAAGCTTCCTTTTCCCCCTTGCTATGTCGAGATTGGTGAGCTTCTCAATGGAGTCTTGAACTTTTTCTATCCTTAGTGATAGATCATTATAAACCTCCTCCATTCTTACATTTATTGAACTCTCCAAATTATCAATCTTTTCATTAAGATGAGAGTTGATCTTTTGTTGCTCACCTACAAAGTCCTCCATGACTTTGCTTATCTTCAAAATGGCTTGCTCCAATGAAGATGTACTCATTGATGGTTGAGGTTGAGGTTGGGTTGTAAGGTTGGGATGGTTATTCCAACCTGAGGTGTAGGAGCTTTGGTAACCGCACATGTCTCTCACAGTTGGAATGGTAGGGCACTCCCCTACCGTATGCTCATATGAATCATCTCCATTCAAAGCATACTTACTACCCCATTAGCTTTGTTGAACTTGCCTTTTCCCTAATTCAATCCGATCCCTCATAGATAGGTATGCGAATTTGTCCTTCGGTTGATGTTGAGAGCTTTGATCTTCATGTGGAATTTCCATTTCTAAAAAAAAAATGATATTCAACTAAGGCTCTTTTCTTCAACTTGTACCAGGGTTCTCTCTTGGTCTCAAATCCAACAAGGAATGCACAAATTGAAATTAAAACAAAAATAAAAGAAAAGAGAATAAAAAAATTTAACTAAATAAAAACTAAACTAAAAAAAATTATAAGAAAACTCACCAAACTTGTGATGAAGATCACAAGTTACCCTTAATGGTTGCTTCACTGTGCTTGTGGCACCTTCCCCGGCAACGGCGCCATTTGATGCGACTCATGGTAGCTTAACTTTAAAGGCGTATCAACAAAATTTATACCTTAAATACTATTACTAAAGTAGCCAAGCTACTATAGCATAGTGGTTCTAGGATCGTTCACTGGGAAGGGTTTTCGCAAACACAAGTGATATTCAAATTAGGAAAATAGGTGATTTTCTTATGGATGTTAGCTTTAAAAGAATATGTAAATGTTTTAGAGAGATTTAAACTAATTTAAGCTAACATTAAAGACTAAAATGAAAGGGTGTAAAAACAAGTTTCTCAAAGATAGGATAGCTATGCTCTGACTCTTATGCAAATTGGAAATCTCAGGATAGGCTCCTCGCGTTGGGGTTGCAACTATGGTGATGCTTGCTTCCCAAACCGCTATGGATTTAGCAAATCAAGTTTTAATCCTTTAAAATGGCAAAACAGATGGTAGTGAATTTCATCAATGGTTATTCACCTTAGACTTCCTTTGAATGGCTCGTAAGAGATAACTAATGGTCTAAAGCCAAAAGCTTACCAAATATTGGCAACTCAAAGTCATTCCAGGTGATAAACTCACCTTTCAATGGCCATTGAAATTGGTTCTAATGGATTAATGCAAAACTTGGAATTGAAAACCTCACATTCCAATAGCTCGTAGGAGATAACTAATGGATAGAAATCCAAAAGCTTATCAATTATTGGCCGTTGGAAGTTGTCCAAAGGAAATAAAAACCAAACTTTGCATTAATGAACCATTAATGAAAAACGACTACCTTACCTTCCAGGTGCGAGAAATTTCCATGGGATTGCATCCAAGCCATCATATAACATCCATACTTTGAGAAACTTAAAAGTTTTAGCCAATCATCCTCTGAGGAAAAGTCCTCAGAGGTTGTTTGGCTACTAAGAAAATAGAAATGGGGAAGAACCGGAGAAGAGAGAAAAACAGAGTTTTATATATTTCTAAGTTAATGTACAGAGGATCGATCCCCCAAATTCTTTTCTTTTCGTTTGGAGGCGTTGTGCACCTCTATATATAGCAAAATTACAAGATAAAGCCTTATGTCGGCTGAATACAAGGTTACAAAAGGAATTTACACGAGAAAATATCAAGCTAAAAATATCTGGGAAGTCGGTGGTGCGTGCGTGGAGAAATAGAGGAAATTTGGCAAGGGGAAAGATGAAGGGTCCAAATTTCCCAAGGTGAAAATTCACCTTGCCAAATTTTGGCATTTCGCAAGGTGCCTAAATCCACCTTGCGAAATTTCGCAAGGTGGTTCTTCATGGTGCGAAATGGCCAAATTTCGCACCATGAAGAAAATCTCCTTGCGAAATTTTCGCAAGGTGAAATTCACCTTGCGAAATGGTGTTCCCATGGCTTGATGCAGTTGTCTTCCGAAGGACATATCTTCCTCATTTCAGCTCCAAATCGTACACGGTTTGAAGCGTTGGATTCTTGACTTCCTGAGCTTTGAAATGGTATATAGCATGTAGAAAATCGTAATCGTACACGGTTATGTTTTCTTAAATGATTTCTCACATTCCTAGTTCTCAAATAATTTTTTTAAATTCTTGTTTTCTTAAATAATTTTCCAATTTCCAAATCCTTCAAACAATTTTTTCTTTTCAAATTTTCATCCTTAGATTTTTTTTTAGGTCCTAAAAATCTCATTTTCTTTTAAATTTGGCCACCATTTTCTTTCCGGCAAGCCATTTTTGAATTTTCTTTGATTTTTAAAATGTTTCAAAATAAGTGTGAATTTATTTTCATAATTATTAGTGATGAAATTTACGAGATTGATTCACTCAAAAATAAATTGGGCTTTGGTGGGGGCCCAATATTATTGGATGTTTCATTTGAAAATCAATTTGATTGAATTGTGATATGTGATGATTTCGTACTCGATTTAGTGGCATATAAGCTATGTTTTATGTCCATTATTTATGAACTAACCCCATTTCATGATAGCGCGTTGCCGTTTACTGATTAGGTGCGCACCCACTCTCACTCTGACCATTCTTTATTGAATGTTTTGATTCTCACATGTGCATGATCGTTTCGGGTATCCATTGATTTCCTTACCAATTGTCATGATTGCTTCATTTTATTAGTAGAGACCCGTTTTTAGGGACTTAGAGGGATGCTACGGTCTTTACCATACCTTCCTAATAAGTAACCCAACCCCCGAACTCGATCCGGTTTTTCACAGACCACATTTTCCAAAATAAGGATGTCACACTTAGGGTTTTCTTTCTTATTTTGTTTACCCTTTAAAAATAAAACAAAAATAAGTGGCGGCTCCAAGTCATTTTCTTAATAAATAAAATCATTTTCAAAATAAAAAGCGAGCTCGTCGTCGAGTAAAAGCGCATGAGCCGAAATGCGGGGCCCACAATTATTTTTATTATTATTATTTTCTTAGAATTTATTTATTTATAGTAAAAAGTAGAGTAAATAAAAACCTGTAATGACATAAAACTATCATTAACTTTAGGCTACTAGTATTTATTTTATTCACATTTCACCAATTTTATATTTTATCATTTTTCTTTATATTTATTAATTTTATGATGTTATATTTGATTTATGTAAATAGTGAATAATCATTACATATTATTATAATGGTAATTATAAACAAAAGAATTTTGTCTTTGGTTAACACATTTCTCTTTTTAATTGGGAGGAGCCTTGAAATGGGGCCGCCCACATGACATTTGAAAAAAGTTGTTAGAAAACCCACACTTTAAAAGAAGTGGGTTGATAATGCTTTTGATCGTTTGCTTTTGGAAAAGTTAAAAAACTATTTGAAAAATTAAAAATCTATTTGTAAACCTATGCTTTGGGAAAAGAGGGTGAAACCCGACGCTATAAAGAAGATAAGGTTTTAAAAAAGCTGTTTGAAAACCAACTTTTTGAAATTGGACAATTATGGGTATTGGTGTTCACATTCGATGATTAGGCAAACACTCCTAAAGATGTATAATTGATGCGAAGTTCTTGAAAATTTATGAACAAAAACATCTTTTATGTACATTTACACATTTTATTTATTTTTATATTAAATTATTGGAAATATTGTTTACATGCATCTATAAATATCAAATATAATTTTTTTTATTTTCATATATATACAAGGTACATGTACTAAATATATCTGATATTTGTACTAATTGTAGAAGACATGTATAAGTTTGTCTATTATGAATATATTTACGCATTTTTTTGACTATTTTTCATACCATTAGAAACATCATTGACAAATATACATGAATGTCACATACAATTTTATTTTTTAAAATTATCACACATGTACAAGGTACTTGTATTAAATATATACGACATTTATATTAATTACAAAAAGTTTGTACAAATGTACTTAATATTTACATGTTTTTATGAATGTTCGTAAAATTTGAAAATGTGTTATACATTTAGTATAACTATGTTGTATATCTATGAAAATGCCAAAAAAAAAAAATTATATTTGACATTTATGCATATGTATGATTACTACTCATAAAGTGCTATTTGATAGCTTGTAATTAATCCTTTTAAACACTTTTGAGTAGTAGTTATTGCCTTTTAACCCAATTAACATGTTAAGGCCCCTTTCAATCAATTTTAATCAAATTGTCTTAAGTTTTGGTGTTTTGATAGCTATTTGATCACCAAAGCAATATGAGATTGAGGAGAGTTATTTGGAATCCTTGGCAAAGCAATGGAAATCTCAGAAGCATGAAGATCCAAAGCTTTGAAGTCCTTTGCCATAAGCAAATCCGGAATGCAAGGAGGGGAAGCAAAGAGAAACCAGCCATGAAGCATTCTTGATGACAGTTGTGTCAGCCACTTTTGGAGCACTTCCCGAAGTCCAATTTAGGTATGCTATATGTCATTTGAAAGCTTAGGAAGTCAACAATCCAATGCTTCAAACGGTACGCAATTCGAAGTTGAAATGAAGGAGTTACAGCCGTTGGAAGCCGATCACTCCAAGCTAAAGGAAGGATTTAGCAAAGTGTTGCGAAATCACCCTTTTGTTGCGGAATTATTTCGCAGCCTTTTTGCACAGTGCTATGGATTTCCCCTGAAGTTTCACGACGTGATGGAAGCCAAACACCACAAGATGAAAGCCAACTTCGCAGCACTGTGGAATCAGCCTTTTGCTGCGAAGTGATTTCGCAGCCCTTTTTGTTCATCTGCGAAATTTCGCAGACCTCATTTTCACCTGCGAAATGGTCCTTAGTGCTTCCCGATATTTGTAACCGACACTTGGAGATATTTTTCATTAGATTTTTGTTGTCTAAATCCCCAAATTCTCCTTGTAAGCCACCAATTACCAGATTCCTTAGCTTTTAAGTTAGGAAAAAGACTAAATATCCATGTAATAGCTATTAATGTAATTTTGATATAAATAGAGCCCGAGGAGCCTGTTCTGAGGGTGATGAACCTTTTGTAAAAGTTTCAAAGGAAGTAAAATACAGAGCTTGAGCTCTGACTTACCTGATCAATTTGATTGTATTTTTCATTTACTTAGTTATGCACTCTCTGAGGAATTTTCCCCAGAGAATGAGTAACTAAACCTTTTAGTTCCTTGGAGTTAAGGTTGCCGGGAAAGGTTCCAAGTGCAAGAATCAGAAGCTTTGTGGTTTCAGCTATGAATGAAAAGAAGGTGTGTCCCGTGAATGGTTTCTATGTTTTTAGTTAACTTAAAACGCCTTGGAGTCACCTGGGCCAACACTTGGTAAGGCAAGTGATCTCTATCCATGGAGATGCACTAGTTTACCCCTTGCGAGCCTCTGGGAGGTGACTTAAAGGTAGGATTTTCTAGAATTGCCAACACTTGGTAAGCTTTTGGACTCTAAGGAGACATCCATTAGTTATGTCTTGCGAGCTTGTGAAAGGAAGTCCAAGGTTAAAGATCACCTTGAATGGTAAAGGCTAAGTGAGAGGCTCGAACCATTGCAAGTTGCATCAGTGAGAGAATTAAAGCTGAAATCCAATTGAGGGATGCATTTGTGCAGCACCTGTTAGAGAATTGACTTTATGTTAATTCTCTAATGCGAGGAATTGAACCAACTGACCGGAGCTATGCTATTGCATGAGGAACCTCCCCTGTGAACCCGAATCTCCAAGGAATGTTTTTCTTCTTAAGTAATTTCCATCACTTGCTGTGTTGTTAATCTAAGTCCAAACCTTTTTCAATCAAAGTTTGTGTTTTATTTCTTAAGCTAACCTTGAAGTGAAACAACATCAATTCACTTTGAATTGGTATCATTTTCAGTTTGGAAACCCTTCCCAGTGAACGATCCTAGAGCCACTATGCTATAGTAGCTTTTTCTTTGCTACCCTAGTTCATGGTGTAATAGGTTATAAATTTTGTTGATTACTCCCTCAATCAAGGAGCACCAGCTGGACACGAATCAGCTGAGACACCAATTAGGCATGAATCAATGTATCTAATAATTTGTTATGTACAACTATTATGCAATTCATGACAAAGAATAATAATAGAAGAAAAGAATAAGAAAAACGAAATCAAAATACACAAATCAACCAATCATGCTTATATTTATGGATGAGAGGGAATTATTCTACTATACAATAGAGAATACTATAGAGCCTCCTTGTATCCATATCCTAATGAGCCCTCTCGCTCTATTAGGTATCTCTTGTTCTTCCTCATATTTTTATGTATTTACACATTTTATTTATTTTTTATATTAAATTATTGGAAATATTTTTTACATACATCTATAAATGTCAAATATAATTTTTATTTTTATATTTTATATTTTCATATATATACAAGGTATCTATACTAAATATACACTTCATTTGTATTAATTGTACAAGACATGTATAAGTTTGTCTATTGTGAATATATTTATGGTTTTTTTACTATTTTTTATGCTACTAGAAACATTGTTTACACATAAACATGAATGTCAAATATAATTTTTTTTAATTAAATATCACACATGTACAAGGTGCTTGTATTAAATGTATAAGGCATTTGTACTAATTGTACAAGGTTTGTACAAACATATTATTGTAAATATATTTACGTGTTTTTATGAATATTTGTAAAAATGTAAAAATGTGTTGTACATTTAGTATAACTATGTTGTTTGTGTGAAAAATCCAAAAAAATAAAATAAAATAAACATTTATGCATGTGCATAAATAAATTTTCTAATAATTTGGCATGCAAAACAAATAAAGAAAACGAAGAACAACATGTAATAAATTCATGATATACAAGTTTGCACATGCCTTACACAATTTATATGCATGCAAATATAAAGAAAATGAATTTGACATATTTATGTCGAACATTGTTTTCTTGCGGTTTAATATGATATATAAAAAACAAAATCAAGAAAATATTTTAAGAAATTGAAAATAATATATCTTGTATCTTTCTTGTTCAGTTAATATGCAAATACCTTATATATCATCTCTAAAAGTGAAACAAAGGAATTGATATAATAATCACTAAAATCTCAAATAAATAATATAAGTAATTAACTAAAATTTGATTGTTATTATTTATAATTTGAAATATCCTAGTAAGCCATATTATCACTCATAATTTAAATTAAAGATATATTTTCTTAATTTGAACAATTAAGTAATAATAATAATAATAATAATAATAATAAACCATCCGCTGAGTCGGGTCGACCCAAAAAACCATCCATTGAGTCGGGTCAGTTTGGGCCAAGATTAAAAGCCTAACTAGCCTAATGGCTCAGCTAGCTTAAATAGGTTTGGGCCAGGATTAAAAGCCTAACTAGCCTAATGGCTTAGCTAGCTTAAATAGCCCAATAGGTAAAATGGGGAATATAAAAAACCATCCGTTGAGTCGGGTCGACCAAAAAAACCATCATCTGAGTCGGGTCAGTTTGGACCAAGATTAAAAGCCCAACTAGCCTAATGGCTCAACTAGCTCAAATAACCCAATAGGTAAAATGGGGAATAGAATGTGAGATAACAATCCACGAGGAGTGGAGGCAGCCAACAGGTAAAATGGGGAATAGAATGTGAGAGAACAATCCACGAGGAGTGGAGGTAGTTAACACTTAAGGCGGTAACTGTTTGGAGTGGCCAAAAGGAGCTTTTGTGATCTCCACACCAATCGATAGCTAAAAAGTATATGAATGCAAGAAAAATATGGACACGAAAAAAATATGGCATTTTCTAAAAGAAAAACCCTAGATAACTTAATCATTGGAGGAGGTGATCCTAGAGAAAAACCAGGCGAGCCTTGTGTGGCAGGTACAAGGAAGCGCGCAACAAGAAGAGGACAATTGCTCAAGAAATTCTTAACTCCAACAAGTGGCAATAAACACTTGAGGCAGTAACCATTTGGAGTGGCCAAAAAGTGCTCCCGTGATCTCCACACCAATTGGTAGCTAAAAGGTATATGAATGCAAGAAAATTAAGGACAAATATATATAGATATATATATATATATATATATATATATATATATATATATATATATATATATTGTTAGTCCAAGGATTCTCCTAATCAGGTTTTGATGATAACAAACCATTGTTAAGTTACTAAATGGTTTGATTTATAAAGAATTTCAGGTGTTAATTTGAAAATTCATCAAATGACCTAATGAATGCAAGATCAAGACCTTTAATCATAGGAAACATATGTAAGATGAATGCATGGGTGCACTTAGGTTTTACATATCATTTCATGCATTTTTCAAAAACTCAGTTTATTATTTAAAGTTACAGTTTCATCAAAACCCGAGTTTTATCAAATGAACCTTAGGCAAATCTCTTCAAAATTGGCATGTTAATTTACCTAAAGACCTTGCCTAAGTGCTAGAAGAGAAAATAATAGAAAACGATAGGTTTTTGGGCAAAAAATGGTGAACCGGTCGAGGCACTAGCCAACCGGCTCAACCGGTTAGGGGTGTCGGTCGACCAATTCCCTCTTCCCGATCGAGGTCCAGTCGAGATGAGTAAAAAACACTTTCTCTTTTCCAGTAGCCTTTCTTTCCAAGTCGAGGTATTTGCCTTCTCGATCGACCTTCGGTCGAGGTCCGGTTAACGGTAATGGTCATTTACCAAGCATTAAATGCTCCAATGGCTAGTGAACCGGTCGACCCCTAGCTCAACCAGTTGAGACTGTTTTTTGGTTTTCTTCACTCCCGAGGTTAGAAACCTATAAATAGAGAGCTTCACTTCATTTATGAGTAAGAGAACACCTGCATTTATTTGTCTACCCACTTGTTCTTGCCTTAAAAGCTCTCATTCTTTTTTTGGTGCATTAAATCCCCATTTGCATATCCTTTAGTGCACCTTTGTGATTCATTCCAGCCTTAAGTTGTATTTGAGATATTGTTGAGCTAGGTTGAGAGATTCATTCTTGTTAATTGAGTGTTAAAGCCTTCAAGTGAGTTGAAACTTGAAGAGATTGTGTAAGAGCCCATTGGAGTTGGAATCCAAGTGTAAAGGTGATTAGAAGCTTGGTTGAAGCTTCAAGTTAATGGAACCCTCACTCGGTTAGGAGCTTGAGGAGAGTGGACGTAGGCAATGAAGTGCTAAACCACTATAAAATCTGAGTTTGATTTCTTTAACTCTATCTCTTTATATTTGCTTTTCTTGTGCTTACATTTGTTGTGTTTAAAAAGATTTTTTTTTTAAAAAAAAAAACCCAATTCACTCCCTTCTTGGGTGTTTTTCTCATTTAAGATTAGCCTTTATTTTCTCAATTGGTATCAGAGCTAGACCTCTTGTTTAAGACTTAATCGTTTAAGAAGAAATGGCTAATCCATCAAGCTCCTTTCACATTGAAATTTTTTGCAAAAAATATACCTCCATTTTTTACGGGAACTGATTATCCCTATTGGAAAACTAAAATGACTTGGTTTTTACAATCAACCAATTTAGATATATGGGACGTCATTGAAGATGACCCAACTTTTCCTTCAAAACTAGTTTGATGGAGTCATGGTTCTAAAACCCAAGCAAGAATGGATGAGTGCGATAGAAGAAATTTTCAATTAAATGCTAAGGTCGTTTATACTTTGCAATGTTGTATGGATAGAAATGAATATAGTAGAATATGTCAATGCAAATCGGCTAAAGAAATTTGGAGATTGCTTGAAATAACTCATGAAGGAACAAATCAAGTGAAATAGTAAAAAAATCATTTTACTTGTTCATAGCTATGAATTGTTTTTTTATGAAAGATAATGAGACTATTGTTGAGATGATCACCAGGTTCATCGACATTGTCAAGGGTCTTGAAGCCTAGGGAAAGACCTACAAGGAATCCGAAAAGATAATGAAGATCTTGAGGTCACTTCCATCAAAGTGGCATACAAAGGTCACCACAATTTAAGAAGCCAAAGACTTGATCAAGCTACCTTTAGAGGAGCTCATAGGGTCATTGATGACATATGAGATCAATTTGGCAAAGAAGCAACAAGAAGGTGAAGACAAAAAGAAGAAAAGCATAACTCTCAAAGCTACAACTAAGGAAGAAGAAGATGAAGATTTAGTCCTCATCATAAGAAAGTTCAACAAATTGATGAGGGGTGAAAGGTTTAGAAGAATAAGGTTCACTTCTAGAAGAGACCTTTCTAAAAAGGAATCTTCATCTCATGGTGACAAGGAGAGATGGGAAGAGAAAAAAGACTTGGTGTGTTTCAAATGCAAGAAATCGAGACACATTAAATATGATTGTCCTCTCTACAAAAGTGAAGCCAAGAGGAGAAAAAAAAAAGGCAATGATGGCCACTTGGAGTGAAAGTGAAGAATCCTCCGAAGAAGAAAATGAGAAAGAAGTGGCAAACATGTGCTTCATGACAATAGATGAACTTGATGAGGTAAACTCTAACCTTAGTGATGAAGATATACATGATGCATTTGAAGAATTGTATGAGGATTTTGAAAAACTTAGTTTGAAAAATATTTCTCTTAAAAAGAAAGTTCAACAACTTGAAAAAGAACTTGGAGAAGTAAAAGAAAATTTTTCAAATGTTGAAAATTCTTAAACTCATCTTGAAAAAGAAAATGAGATTCTAATAAAGAAAAATGAATGGTTGACCTCATTTCTTTCAATATTTTCTTGTGGACAAAAATCTTTTGAAATGATTCTAGCTAGCCAAAAATGTGTTTTTAACAAGCAAGGGCTAGGATTCAAATCTTCAAAAAATCAAAAGTATTTTAAAAACTATTTTGTAACGGAATCCACAAGTGCAAATCCTTCCACTACTGGAAACTTTTGCGGAAAAGAAAGGCATATTAGTAGTACATGTCCTTTAAGAAATGGTTCTTAAAAGAATTCAAATGCAAAAGTTAAAAAGATTTGGATTGAAAAATTCAAGGTCACTAACCCTCAAGGACCCAAAAAGATATGGATACCTAAATCAACTTAAGTTTTATGTTATAGGGTTCAAAGAAGGATAAGTGGTTCTTGGATAGTGGATGCTCAAGACACATGATTGGAGATGAATCCAAATTTGCTTTTCTTACAAAGACAAATGGAGGATATGTTATCGTTGAAGACAATGCAAAATGAAGGATCATTGGTCAAGGCAATATTGGTAATGACACATCCTCTCTCATTGAAAGTGTTTTATTAGTAGATGGTTTAAAACATAACGTTTTTAGCATTAGTCAACTTTGTGACAAAGGTTTTAAAGTAACTTTTGAAGTATCTCATTGCATCATCAAAGATATTCAAAATGATAGAACCATCTTCATGGGCCATAGATGTGATAATGTTTATGCTATAAATATTTCAAAATAAGATGGCCATGATAGATGCCTTTCAAGCATGCATGATCAAAGTTGGTTATAGCATAGGAGGTTGGGACATGCTAACATGGACCTTATTTCTCAACTCAACAAAGATGAACTTGTTAGAGGCCTTCCCAAAATAAATTTTCAAAAAGATGAAGTTTGTGAAGCTTATCAAGTAGGCAAGCAAATAAAAAACTCTTTCATAAACAAAAACTTCATTTCCACATCTAGGCCACTTGAGTTGTTGCATATGGATTTATTTGGTCCCTCTAGGACACCAAGTCTTAGAGAAAAGTCTTATGCATATGTTATTGTGGACGAATTCTCTCTAGATACACATGGGTCTTGTTTTTAAGTCAAAAGAATGAAGCCTTTTATGAGTTGTCAAAGTTTTGCAATAAGGTTCAAAATGAAAAAGATTTTGCAATTACTAGTATAAGAAGTGATCATAGGAGAGAATTTGAAAATATTGATTTTGAAGAATATTTCAATGAGCATGGAATTGACCACAATTTTTTGGCTCCTAGAACTCCTTAACTAAATGGGGTAGTTGAAAGGAAAAATAGAACTCTTCAAGAGATGACAAGAACCATTCTAAATGAAAACAACTTACCAAAATATTTTTGGGCTGAAGCGATTAACACTTCTTGTTATACTTTAAATGGAATATTATTGAGGCTCATTCTTAAGAAAACTCCCTATGAGCTTTGGACAAACAAGAAACCCAACATTAGCTATTTCAAAGTCTTTGGATGCAAATGTTTTATATTAAACACCAAAGACAATCTTTGAAAATTTGATGCAAAATCGGATGTTGGAATTTTCCTTGGTTACTCAACTTTAAGTAAAGCTTTTAGATTTTTTAACAAAAGAACCATGATTGTAGAGGAGCAAATCCATGTTATTTTTTATAAATTTAACAAATTTCTCCAATAAAGAGAGAGTTTCGATGATGATTTAGGTTTGGAGACCTCCATGGGAAGATTTCAAATTGAAGATAGGAGACAACAAGAAGAAAAAGGAGAGGATCCTAAGAAAAAAGGATCACTATTGGCACTACCCCCTCCTCAACAAGTGAAAGGTGAATCAAGCCAAGACCTTTCTAAAGAATGGAAGTTTGTCATCAATCACCCACAAGATCAAATTATAGGTAATCCATCTAGTGGGGTAAGAACTAGATTCTCTCTTAGAAATATTTGCAAAAATCTAGTTTTTATCTCTCAAATTGAGCCTAAAAATATAAATGATGCTCTAGATAATGAAAATTGGATGATTGCTATGCAACAAGAGTTAAATCAATTTGAAATAAGTGAAGTATGGGAATTAGTACCAAGACCTTCAAATGAAAGTGTTATTGGAACTAGATGGGTCTTTAGAAATAAAATGGATGAAAATGGCATAATTGTTAGAAATAAAGCAAGATTAGTAGCCCAAAGTTTTAATCAAGAAGAAGGAATAGATTATGAAGAAACCTTTAACCCTGCAGCTAGGTTGGAAGCCATTAGGATGCTACTTGCCTTTGCATGTTTTAAAGACTTTGTTTTATATCAAATGGATGTGAAAAGTGCTTTTCTAAATGGTTTTATAAATGAAGAAGTATATGTTGAACAACCACCCGACTTTCAAAGTTTCAATTTTCCTAACCATGTTTTTAAGCTTAAAAAGGCACTTTATAGTTTGAAATAAGCACCTAGAGCATGGTATGAAAGATTAAGTAAATTTCTTTTGAAAAAAGGTTTTAAAATGAGAAAAATTGACACAACTTTTTTCATAAAAACCAAAGAAAATGATATGCTCTTAGTTCAAATATATGTTGATGATATCATTTTTGGTGCTATTAATGTCTCTCTTTGTGAAGAATTTTCTAAGTGCATGCATAGTGAGTTTGAAATGAGCATGATGGGAGAACTCAATTTCTTCATTGGACTTCAAATCAAGCAACTAAAGGAAGGAACCTTCATCAATCAAGCAAAGTACATAAGAGATCTTCTCAAGAGATTCAACATGGAGGAAGCCAAAACAATGAAGACTCCAATGAGCTCATTGTAGACCTTCCATTTTGTCATCTTAGCACATGTCCTATAAGGTATTTGTCCCGTATTTTACAGCAATCCCCTGGTGGCTCATTACTACTCGTGTAGCCTATCTTTTCTAAGCCACCTTGGGGACTTTGGTTAAGGGATTCATCTAACTCCATTGTGACTTTTGGCAACCCTAGTTTAAACTTAGGCCCATTTAAGCACACTAGGCCCACTTAGGCACCTTTAAGCCCACTTAGGTACCCTAGGCCCATTAGGCACCACCTTAGGCCCACTTAGGCACCTTAGTGTCATAGGATGCTTCAAATGAGCCTCTTCATGGGTTTATATAGAGCCCAGGAAGTTTCTGGAGACTCCTGGAGCCATCTACATTAAGCCATTGGAGGGAAGAGTATGGAAGGTTCTAGAGATGCCTAAAGATGTCCACATATCTCTACACTATGGTGGAAGGCATAAGAGGAGTCCAAGGATTTCTAGAGAATTCTAGAAATCTCTTGTACATAGGGTTGCACATAGAATTGTGTAGGATATTCTAGAATCTTCTTGATTTGTAAGGAACCCTCCAAGGTTCCAGAAAGGTCCATTGGTGCTTATAAATAGGTGAGGGCCTCATTTGGCCAAGACACCACCCAAATCACTTCCTAACCAAGCAAGTGAGTCCTCAAAGCACTTGTAAAGGCTTCCTTGAGTAATAAAAGCTTCTATTCTGTAAGAGTTGCCTACTACGCCTTCTACAACTTTCGAGTCGCAAGTGTTTTAGCCTAGCAAGCTAAGCATTGGGAGTGAGGTTGACTTAGCAAGATCAAGCGTCTTGACTTGTCTAAGTGCTGTAGGAGCTTAGTAAACGACTAAGTCCGTGACATTAGGCCCACTTAGGCACCACCCTAGGCTCACTTAGGCACCCTAGGCCCATTAGGCACCACCTTAGGCCCACTTAGGCACCTTAGACCCATTAGGCAACACTCTAGGCCCATTTAGTCACTTTAGGCCCATTAGGCACCACCCTAGGCCCATTTAGGCACCTTAGGTATGAATGCATGGTTGCATGGCTTCATAGCTCATGTTTTTGCATAGGAGATTTATCATTAGAGAGTTTGGATTTTTTAGGAAAGGAAACTTGGAGGCTATGATTGAGAGATATTCAGTCCATGTTTGAAAATAATAATAATAATAATAAAGAAAGGAAAGAGAGACTCGGGATGGAAAGATAGGAAAATGTTTTTTAGGCCATGAGGTAGACAGAGAGTGAGTCCACGTTTAAGGAAGATGGGAAAGTGTAGCCGCATGTTTGAGGGAAAAAAAGATGATTTTTCGGGCAAGGAGGAGCATACATAGGGAGAATTGACATAACATTTTATGGTGGGCTGAATGAATCTGACTTTCAGGAAAGATACAAAGAGGTTTTTAAAGGCATTACATGAATTTTGAGGTGTGATATTCAAAGTTTTATTGAGAAAGAAATGAGAGTTTTGGGATAGAGAGGATTTAGTCGGAAAAGTGGAGGAAGAGGGAGATCTCCAGAGGAAGGAAGGACTAAAAGAAAAAAAAAAAAAAAAAAAACAAGGGTAATCTGGAGAGGCCGCACCTTGAGAGATTTTTTTTCGAGAACAACCGCACGAAGTGAAGGAAGAGAAGAGGTGATCTAGAGAAGCAACACCAAGTGAAGGAAAGAGAAAGGTAATCTGGAGAGGCCGCACATTTGAGAGATTTTCTAGAGGAGCCACACCATTGAGAGAAAGAAGGATCTTCATTCGATTGTACCGTTCTTCAGGCAAGCATTTTTGGAGGAATCATATAAACTATGCATGCTATCCAGGTATGCTCTCTATCACTTATGTTTTGAAATTTTATGAATATGCATGTTGTTGTGAATTTGATTTATTCTTGATGTGATCCTTAGGTGCTTACATGTATGATTGATTGCCTTAATATATGTTTGATTGTTTGATTTGCCCTTATTAAAACAAATGTTGTGTGTTATACTTCCAAACTAATTTTGATGTCTTGTGATAGCGCTTAAGAAGCGGTCCAGGTACGCACCCTAAATCTCCTTTTTGAGTATGATTGGTTTTTCTTGTTTGGCATGCTAGTTTTGAAATCACCTTAGCCTACCTAGGTATCCATGATCAACTAGTTAATTACCACAGTTCCCTCAACTTAGTCAGTAGAGAGCTTTATAGGGCTTAGAGGGGTGCTACCTCCTAGAAGTAGCTTTCCAATAAATAACGTGATCTTCGGACATAGACTCGGTGTAGACCCCCATTAGGGGCATGTTTTTTTTCTCTCATTTTGTGCAGCTCACTTGCCAGCTGGAGGGCTCCTTGAAAGCCACGTGTTGCTTCATGACTGGCTGCTAGGGAATCACAATAGTGGAGTTGATGGATGAATGAGGGGGCAACACGTATGGGAGGAGGCAGAGGATTTAGAGTCTGTTAAGAGGGGAGCGTCTCCTACAGCTGGGGGGGTGGCTTTTTGGACGTTTTTTTTGGCAGGTGAGGGGGGGCCTTTCAGCGGTGGTCTGAGAGTTCTCTTTTGGGGATTCCAGGGGGAGTTTCTGGAGCTTCAGAAGAGGATAACCAGAGAGGGGGTTTTCTTTTTCTAGGGTTTCTGGAGGCTGTTGAGAGAGCAGAGAAGGTTGTGAGTAGTTTTGAGTGACTTGAGAGAGGTGGAGAGCTAGGAAAAAACAGAGGAGTTTTTCTGGGAGTTTTGAGAGTATTTTTTCTGGGGGAGGCGACTATTTACAGGGAAGGGAGCTTGCAGGCTGCAGGGATTTTTGGAAGGGCAAGTTTTGCTGAAGGAGGAGGTCTTGCTGATTTCTGGCCAACCTAGCCAGAGAGGACCATTTTCAGGTATGTTCATTATGGATTTCCCATTCGTTTTCAACTGGTAAGTTTTTCTTCTCTTGTTTTTGTTGATTATTAGATGATGTTTGTTGGTTGGGAGTAAACATGCTCATATATCTCTTTTTAATGATTTTTTTGTTGAGGACCCGTTTGGCTCTGTTTCAGTTTCCCCATGGGATATTTGTAACTTTGTTTTGATTTTTGTTTGATACTCATTTGATTTCACTCACCTTCATCTGAGCCCATTGATTGATCCATGACATGAGGCTTGTATGGGTTCACTCTGTTCTTGTTAATATGTACTCTGTTTTGCCATTCTTCCCTGTTCCTGGTACCCGTCCTTGGTGCGCACCAGCTTTTTCATCCCTGTCTGAGAGAACAAGGAACTACTAAGGTAGCAAACTGGAGGGGAGTATTTCCAGGTTATGGAATCTGAGAAAGAACGCACAGTTGAGTTTGCGAGGTTCTTATTGAGTTATGCAAGCAATCCTACTGATTTCTCCAGGGAGGAATGATGTCTACGACTGGGAACTTGTTGAATCATCTGTTCAGAATCTGTTGAATGAGTTGATTGAGATGACTTGTAGAGCTCCAGCATCAGATCTGTCTGGGTCAGTGCAAAAATAATTCTCAGATAGATATGGACAAACACCAAGGCCTCTTGGCCAAAATATTGAAATGAAGAGAAGGGAGAGTGGTGATTCAGTAAAATTTCTCAGTTGGATAGCACCACCGACATGAACAGTGCCATAGGAGATGAGGATTTTCCTGAAATCATGCCATTGAGGAAAGGGGTTAACAGGTTTGTTGTCAGCACAAGGAAGACACCCTTAAAATGGAGTTTCTAATAAGATTCTTGACACAAGTGTCAGCAAGAGTTTGGATGAGATCCTTGGTCGCTCATCTGCTGTTTCTGGAGCAGATAATAACAACACCACTACTGCATAAGATGCTTGATTGGAGGGTCGTCCTCCATTCTCTGGCTCAGCTTCCTCACAACATGGATGCCCTAAAGGAAACAATTCCAGCTATGCTCCTTTTGTCCCATTACCTGCAGATGTGTTTGCCAATAAGTCTCATGATCCAACCTTCATTTTTCTTTAACCCTCTGCTCATAGCCGATACCTATCTCATCACATCCTCTCATTTTTCCAAGCCCACTGAACCCACTCTTCATTACTCTTCCTCATACATTGAACCTACTCTTCATTTACGGTAGCTAACCTCACTATCTATTTCTTACCCACTTTCCACTCACACCCATTAAATCCATTCCTCTCACTAATCATTTTCTATTTTGTCCACTCAGTCATAACCCACATATTCATTAAATCACTCGCCATTCATCCCACCCACTTGTTTTCCATCCTGTATGAACGTGAATCCTCATGCAAATGCCCTGTCACTCACCCTCATCATTCATTTCCGTCACTCTTACTTCTTATCTCTCATACCCACTGTCCATCAACAGCCTGCATCACCTTTTAGCGTCTGAGCAAATGTCTCCTTCTAGCCATATGCCTAACACACCGACGCCGGGTCTACTTTCCATCCAATTGCATCCTCAGATCCTAAGGTTTTTATCTTATCCCATACAGCAGTTACATGACTCTTTCCATCATGAAACCCCCCAGGTGGCAATCGTGGGTCTTCTGTAAACATGTATAGATTTCAGCCAAAAGGTAAATCACGTCGGAGTTAATTGGGATATTTGTCTAAAGAATCTACAACTTGGGCTGAGTAGGAGCTTCTCGCTCTAAGCCCGCTGGGTTATATCAACTACAAGGTGTAAATCCTAACGTAAAGCATCTTGCCAGGGCACGTCTAGACCTCATGCATGGAGTCTTGCCTTTGTGGCTGCAGTTAGAAGTTCGTCAGCTTACCTTATGCCCTCAGCGCACTAAGAGGAGGCTCACTTGAAAGTGCGCCAGCAGCCAAAGTATTCATAGGCGGAACTTTGTGTTCAGGATGGAGAAGAAAGTGAAGGGAGTGAAGATACTTACAGTGAGCCACCTGAGGAGGCTAAGCTTTTGTGGGGAATTTGCCTTATGATACTGATAGTGAGAAATTGGCTCAGCTTTTTGACGAGGCTGGAGTTGTGGAGATTGCAGAGGTAATTTACAATAGAGAATGGGTTTATAATAATGAGCACTATTGAAGAAGTCGAAAAGGCTGTGGAGATGTTCAACCGATATGATTTAAATAGAAGGTTTTGACCGTCAATAAGGCTGCTCCTAGAGGGTCACGTCCAGAACGGCCTCCGCGAGCATTTGAGCCTTCATTCAGAATTTATGTTGGCAACCTGCCGTGGCAAGTGGATGATGCTCGTTTGGAGCAAATGTTCAGTCAGCACGGTAAGGTGGTCAATGCCAGGGTAGTCTATGACCGAGACACTCAACGTTCACATGGATTTGGCTTTGTGACAATGTGCAGTGAGACAGAATTGAATGATGCCATCGCTGCTCTTGATGGACAAAGTTTGGATGGCAGGGCAATCAGAGTAAATGTTGCAGAGGAACGACCGAAGCGTGGCTCCTATTAATTTCTAGAGGTTGTTTTTTTTTTAGAGGTTTACGTGAACACTTAAAGGTCCAGTGTCTCCTTTTTGACAGAAGATATCTTAGGGCACTTTTTATGTTCCCTGTTTTATTGGAGCAACATGAGAAAATGCGCACTGCATGGCCACCTTAGCATGGCCACTTTTCTGAGCCACGTGCCCCCTAAAATCCTTTCCCTTTGTTTTCAAAAATAATTTCCTAACTCCACTGATGCCAAAAGGCATCGACCTTTTGATGTTATTGATGTCCCTCCAAAGCTTCTAGATTTGAAAGCTACCCTTGAAGAGCTTCTAAAAAATGATGATTTTGTTTATCAGCAGGATTTCCAGATTTCCACTGTGAGTTTGAAATCCAGTTCCCCATTCCTCTCATCATCCCTAGATAATTGTTCTTTATCTGGTGTCCCAGAGTCAATGTCACCACCACTTGCTTCCAGGCTCAGTGATATCCATGTGTCCTCCATGCCGGAGAAGAAAGAATACCCAGTTGACCCATCTCTTCCTAACATCAAGAATAGCATTTATGCCACTGATGAGTTTCGAATGTACTCGTTTAAGATCCGGCCTTGCTCCCGAGCATATTCCCATGATTGGACTGAATGTCCTCTTGTACATCCAGGTGAGAATGTTCGGAGAAGGGACCCAAGGAAGTTTCATTATAGTTGTGTGCCATGTCCAGAGTTTCGCAAGGGGGCTTGTAGGCGTGGGGACTCGTGTGAATATGCTCATGGAGTTTTTGAGTGTTGGCTGCATCCAGCACAGTATAGGACCAGACTCTACAAGGATGGCACAAGTTGCATGCGTGGTTATTCAGATCCTTTTAGAAAACTCAGGAAGTGAAACGGAATGAGAGAAACTGCAACTGGAGGCAGCAGCATGGCTGAAGTGCTATTTTGTGCTCGTGATTTATGGTATGACATGGTTTTTACGGTATGCTTCAATGCTTAATATGGGAAGGCATCAAGAAGTCACGTTTTATTCGAGGCTTCGACAGCTATGCAACCGTCTCATTGGAAAATATGAGACTGTGGATACATATTACAGGCGTTGTAGTAGTGCTAATTTTGTGGGAAATGTGTCAGTACCACTCCTCTGTATCAGCACTTTGGATGATCCAGTCTGTACAAGAAAAGACCATCTCTTGTATTAACCCATCTCCTCCTGATCACCCCGTCAGTTTGGTATTATGTCACCTATGGCGACAAGTGAGACCAGTGTTCCTCATAATGGGTACGTCATTGGAGTGGTGAAACATGTGGATGGTCAGTCAGTACAGAAAGTCCACATGACTCAGTTGAAGCTGAGCTATTGATACAACAAATGCAGTAAGACTCTGAGATTCATACCTGCGTGGTCGTCAATTCCTATTTCTTCCACTCATGCATGAATTGCATGGCCATCTTCAGGCCACCTGGTTTGCTGCCATTGCACTATTTCATTTCCTCATTCTTTAAATTTTGAAAATAATTCTTCCAAACTCCACTTTGTAAATAACTCTTTTTTTCAAATTGTGATTTTCAAATAATTCCAACTCTCCTCAGTTTTTCGTCCTTAGTTTTTTTTTAAGTCCCCAAGGTCACATTTTTAAAAATTTGCTGCCACTTTCTATTCGGCAAGTAATTTTCAAATTTTCCATGATTTTAAAATGTGTTAAAATAAGCGTGATTGAAATTCCGTAATCCCAAATGATGGAATTTACGAAATTAATTCACTCTGAAATAAATTGGGCTTTGGTGGGGGCCCTACATCAAATAATCTTCTTTAAAATAAAAATGAATTTGAATGAGATGTCATGCATGCTATTGGTGTTTCTTTATCTGGTTTGATGATATGAGTGATATACTTTATGCTCATTACTATGCACTAATCCCATTTTGTGATAGCGCGTTGCCGTTTGCCGATCAGGTACGCATCCACTTTCACTTCGGTTATCCTCTATTGCATATTCTGATACTCATATGTGCATGATTGATTCGAGTATTCATTGATTTTCTCATTGATTGCCATGTCAGCTTCATCTCATTAGTAGAGACCCGACTTTAGGGACTTAGAGGGGTGCCACGGTCTTTATCGTACCTTCCCGATAAGTAATCTGACCCCCGAACCCGATCCGGTTTTTCGTAGATCACCTTTTCCAAATAAGGAGTCACACTTAGGGTTTTTCTTTCTTATTTTGTTTACCCTTTTAAAAATAAAACAAAAATAAGTGGCGACTCCAAGTCATTTTTCAAACAATGAATAAAAAATCAATTTTTCGAATCAAATAAAAATCGAGCTCGCCATTCGAGTGGGAAACGCATTGAGCCGAAATGCGGGGTCCACACTCGGGTTTTTAAAGACACGTTTTTCTAAAAACTATGGAGTCACTTCTTTAGGGTTTTCTTTCTTGTTTTATTTTTCCTTTAAAATCAAATAAAATAAGTGGCGACTCCGATTTTTCCAAAAACAATTTTTTCACAAATAAAAAGCGAGTCTCACAGATCGAGTGGGGGCTCACGTGAAAAATGTGGGTCCACAAATTGGCGACTCCGCTGGGGATTTTGAGGATCAAGCTTGAACACTAGTTGAGGAAAATGTGGCATTTAATTGGTCGATTAGAGGGTACCTCTTTTTTTTTTAGGCAAGATGATTCAGTTTGCTTGCTTCATTGGCTCGCTATCTTAACATGTTTGATTGCCTTGAATGATCACTTGACTGTTTCGTTCACTTTAGCATGATTCACTCTCACATATGCTAGATAAGACTTTGTTTGTACGACGCTTATCTGCTTCGCATGACTATTTGTTACATCTCCTTTGCATGATTGTATGATTGCTTGTCTCTATTCACTATCTCACTTTAGATCTTTGGTTTTTTTTTAATGCACCCATATCCTTCACTGTTCACTTTAGATTATCCCTGAGTGTTAAGAGATGGGAGAGCCTTCACCGTTAGGAAACCCCTTGGGAACGTGAGGAAGTGCATGTGTGGACGTGATGACCACCTTGCATGGAAGCACCCCATCTCCTTGGAGACGTGCAGAGGGTTGTGTATTGTCAGAGGGTACGATCGCTTCTACTAAGGATCCTTTAACCCACCCATTTTTATCTTATAGATCCACCTAAACCTTGTAGGTTAGCCTAGACCCAATTAGGATTTCATTCTTACACGTGGGTACATCGTGGGCCTTTAGAGCTACCTTGGTTACAATTGGGTTCGGTTACCCTCTCCATAGTCTCATTTTGGTATGATCGGATACGAGTATCAGTTTGAGTATACATGGGCTATATGCTTGATTACTTATTAGTCGGTTCCTACAGAGCTACCTGTGTATAGCGTCTCATCCAGTGTTTCCGTGTTTATAGGAGTATTTTTGGTACCCAGTCTAGATTTGCCTTCTTGGACCAGAGTTAGAGGCAGGTTGACCAGAGTATCAAATCAGCCAGACCAGAGAGTAGATTAAAGAGATATGGACTCCTAGGTAGTCACTGTTGACCAGTTTGCAGCGGCCATGGCTTCGATTTAGGAGGCTATAGCCGGCTTCAACCAGAGGATAGATGGGCAGCAGGCCCCTCAGGCCCTGCCTCAGGATAGTGCACAGTATGACTTTGTGGCACCACCACCCCCTCTACTCAGTCAATCGGTTCCACACCTTACACCGTATGTTTTACATAGTCAAACTGATGCTACACCACTTCCTGTCGTAGCACCCATTCAGGAATCAGAGTATGCACATGCTCATATGGATAGACTCGAGCAGAGGATGAAAGAGATGAGGGTTTCAAATGGAGCTATCAATTGGAATGACTTTGATGGAGCACCGGTGGCTAGTTTACCAGCCCAATTTAGGATGCTAAAGATTGAGAAGTATACGGGCATGGATTGCCTTAAGATTCATTTGAGGTGATACAGTAGTATGATGAGAGCCCATTGGTTGGATGAGACCCACTTTATTATGCTTTTTCCCATGTCCTTGAGTGGTGCAACATAGCGTTGGTTTGCTTTTTTAGATGCTTCATGCCGTAGGACTTGGGATGATTTGACCCAAGAGTTTTTGAGACAATTTGCTTTTAATACTGTCATTGACATCTCGAAGAGAGAGCTAGAGGCCTTGAGATAGAGAACAGAGGAGTCAATGACTTCGTTTATCTCTTGATGGATGGAAAAAATCGCCTAAATTGTTGATCGTCCTCCGGAGAAAGACCAGATTAGTATGATTTTGAGGAGCTTACAACCTAGATTTGCCAGACATTTGATGGGATTTCCTCATTCGGATTTTGGATCCTTGGTACAGGCTCTATAAAGTATAAAGGAGGGCATTGCTAAAGAATTGTGGCCCGAGTCTTCCCCTACTGACTTAAATGGGAAGAAGCCCTCAGGAGGACAAAGACCTGGAGATATGAGTACTATTAGTTCAAAAGGATTGAGATCTCCTAAGCGCTATCAGACATTTGGGCAGACTTCAGGAGCCTATTACCCATAGCGTTATGTTCAATATAGACCGCCTAGGCCCATGACTCCTACATACCTACATTCGACCCTAGAGCCCGTTTTTGCCGCACAGGTCTCAGAGAGACCTCCTACCTTATACCCTCGGCCCTGAGTCCCACAGGCTGCTATTCCTCGTGCACAAAGGTCGATACGATAGTTCTCTTAGCTAGGTATGCCCTTGAGTCGAGCTTTCTAGAAGCTTATGGAGGGTGGTTTGTTGACTCAGTTAGCTTCTAGGCTTGTACCCCAGCCCATGCCACCTCAGTTTAAGATGGACCTTCACTGCACTTATCATTAAGGCCTAGGACATGACATTGATCGTTGCTATACTCTAAGACATGCTATACAGGACTTGATAGACCAGGGTTTGGTTAACTTAGGGCAGCCAAGTGTAACCATGAACCCTCTACCGGGTCACTCTACGCATGCAATGCCACCATCCTCGGGCAGTATCCATCTCATAGATTTTGTAGAGGATGACAGTAAACACATGCTGAGTTGGGATGATGGATTTCCAGAGCCGATTGTTTTGCATGATGGTTATGAGGTTGACACAGTGGGTTCTCATACTTCTACACCATCCAGTTTGATTTCAGATTGGGTACCTTTTGAGTTGACTCCTACTGCACCGTCGGCTACGGCACGTTAGGGCTCGTCCATCCCATTTACCCTACGGCCAGATGATGATGATTTGGAGGAGAGAGATGTACAGATTGTCACCTGTAGTGGGAGAGTAGCTCAACCCCCACCTCTAGTAGCTAGGCCATTTGATGGCGCAGTTTCTCATGAGAAGGTCAAGAGAGAGGATGATGAGATACTGATGCAGTTACTGAGTACACAGGCCCGCATATCTATTTAGAGTTTGCTAGCATCTTCTAATACTCATAGAAATGCATTGATTCAGGCTTTGACCCAGATCCGTGTGGAGACCACTACTACCCTAAAGGGGTTGATTCATATGATGATGGCCGACAGGGCCACATGTATTATGTTTTCAGATGATGACTTGTCACTAGAGGGTTCAGACCATACACGCCCTCTATATATTACAGTTGATTGTTCAGGCCACAGAGTTCCATCCGTTCTGTTGGACAATGGCTCGGCCTTGAACGTCTGCCCATTGGCTACTGCTATCGCCCTTGGTTATGCACCTTCAGACTTTGGTCCCTTTACATAGACGGTTAAAGCATATGATAGTACTAAGAGGGAGGTAATGGGTACTTTGATGATAGAGTTTCTAATTGGTCCGGCTACATTCCTTATACTATTCCAGGTTTTGAGGATTCCCACATCCTTTAACCTACTTCTGCGCCGACCTTGGATTCATAGGACCGAGGCTCTTCCATCTTCCCTTCATTAGAAGGTGAAGTTTATACATGACAGACAAGTGCTTCAGATCAGTCATAGTGAGGATGACCTATTTTTTACCAGGTCTACATTTGATGAGGTGCAGACTCTCGAGGTTAGGGACTTCTGCAGAGATAGGTATGTCATTTGATCAGCATAGCAGTACGGTGGTACTCAACTGATTCATGCCTAATTGGTGTCTCAGCTGATTCGTGTCCAGCTGGTGCTCCTTGATTGAGGGAGTAATCAACAAAATTTATAACCTATTACACCATATACTAGGGTAGCAAAGACAAAGCTACTATAGCATAGTGGCTCTAGGATCGTTCACTGGGAAGGGTTTTCAAGCTGAAAATGATACCAATTCAAAGTGAATTGGTGCTGTTTCATTTCAAGATTAGCTTAAGAAATAAAACACAAACTTTGATTGAAAAAGGGTTAGATTTAGACTAACGGCACAGCAAGTAATGGAAATTACTTAAGAGAAAAACATTCCTTGGAGATTTAGGTCCACAGGGGAGGTTCCTCATGAAAAAACATAGCTCCGGTCAGTTGGTTCATTTCCTCGCATTAGAGAATTAACATAAAGTCAATTCTCTAATCGGTGTTGTACAAATGCATCCCTTAATTGGGTTTCAGCTCTAATTCCCTCTCACTGATGCAACTTGCAACGGTTCGAGCCTCTCACTTAGCCTTCACCATTCAAGGTGATCCTTAACCTTGGATTTCCCTTCTCAAGCTCGCAAGAGATAACTAATGGATGTCTCCTTAGAGTCCAAAAGCTTACCAAGTGTTGGCAATTCTAGAAAATCCTACCTTCAAGTCACCTCTCAAAGGCTCGCAAGGGGTAAACTAGTGCATCTCCATGGGCGGAGATCACTTGCTTTACCAAGTGTTGGCCCAGGTGACTCCAAGGCGTTTTAAGTTAACTAAAAAGATAGAAACCATTAACGGGACATACTTTTCTCTTCATTCATAGCTGAAACCACAAAGCTGCTGATTCTTGCACTTGGAACCTTTCCCGGCCACCTTAACTCCAAGGAACTAAAGGTTTAGTTACTCATTCTCTGGGGAAGCTTCCTTAGAGAATGCATAACTAGAAAATGAAAAAATACAATCAAATTGATCAGGTAAGGCAGAGCTCAAGCTCTGTATTTTACTTTCTTTCTAATTCTTACAAAAGGTCCATCCCCTCAGAACAGGCTCTTCGGGCTCTATTTATATGATTATTACAATAATAGCTATTACATGGATATTTGGTCTTTTTCCTAACTTAAAAGCTAAGGAATCCTATAATTGGTGGCTTACAAGGAGAGTTTAGGGATTTATACAACAAAAATCTAAAGAAAAATATCTCAGAGAGTCGGTCACAAATATCAGGAAGCTCTAGGGACCATTTCACAGGTGAAAATGAGGTCTGCGAGATTTCGCAGATGTACAAAAAGGGCTGCGAAATTACTTCGCAGCAACCGGTTGGTTTCGCACCGCTGCGAAGTGGTCTTCCAGCTTGTGGCTATCGGCTTCCAACTTGACGTGAAACTTCAAGGGGAATTCACAGCACTGTGCAAAAAGGCTGCGAAATATCTCGCAACAAAAGGGTGATTTTGCAGCATTTTGCAAAATCTTCCTTCAGCTTGAGTGATCGGCTTCCAACGGCTGTAACTTCCTCATTTCAACTCCAAATCATACACGGTTTGAAGCGTTGGATTCTTGACTTCCTGAGCTTTGAAATGGTATATAGCATGTAGAAAAATGGACTTCAGAAAGTGCTCCAAAAGTGCAAAGGAAGACTGCAGCTGCTGTCCTCTGTTTTCTTCACTCTATTTTCCTCTTTGCTTCTCTCCTTTTTGCATTCCGGATTTGCTTATGGCAAAGGACTTCAAAACTTTGGTTCTTCATGTTTCTAAGCTTTCCATTGCTTTGCCATGGATTCCAAATAACTCTCCTCAATCTCGGATTGCTTTGGTGATCAAATTACTAACAAAAACACCAAAACTTACACAATTTGATTAGAATTGATTGCAAGGGTCCTTAACATGTTAATTGGGTTAAAATGCAATAACTACTACTCAAAAGTGTTTAAAAGGATTAATTGCAAGCTATCAAATAGCACTTTTTGAGTAGTAATTACTCCCCCCAACCAACATATTGCTAGTTCCTTAGCAATAAAGGAGAGAAAAGTAAAAATAAACAATACTATAATTTACAATATCATGCTAATCACTTCAAAAAATTTTAAGTGGCATGATGATCTCATTCTCACATGGAACATTAAAGAAATATAAACTCAAATTCCAACAAGAGTTATCAAAAACTTTGCTAAATACTATTGATCAAGGGAATGCATTATGCAAATTGAAGTTTTAAAATCATTTTCACTTCCAAAGAACCAAACTTTATTCTTCCACAAAAATCTATGTGTAAGATGATAGTTCCCGAAAATAACATGCTAAACTAATCTCTCCCCCCAACCTAACTCTTTTCAACACTTAGCAAACTGACCAAATTTAATAGGCAGAGAACACACTTTTCGTCTTTTTTTTTTCTTTTTTTTTTTACAGGTACAAGGCTTAAAGGGCATCCTTTTCTGTTTTGTCCATGTAACGGGGGTCCATCGATGACTCCCAACCAATCAAGGTTTAGGGCATCAAGCTTTAAGGATCTTTCAACCACTAACTCCTTGGATTTTACCCCGGACTTTTGAGAATGAATTTTAATACCCAAGCACCTACAGCATGTTAAACTCCACCTATCCACCCATCTAACGAGCATTGAGGTCGGTGACTCCCAACCAATTAAGGCTTAGGGCACCAGGTTTTAAAGATTTTCACCATATACCCCTTAGACCTTGCTCGGGTTTCAAGGCAAGTAAACATTTTTCTTTTTCTTCTTCTTCTTTTTTTCAAAGACTCATTGGCCTTTTATACGGTGTCCCAACACTATTAAATGAGGTCAAAGGTACCAAGTCCCAAAATTTTTCTAAGTCAAGAGGGAAATAGTTTTTCATCTTATAATCGGAACCTATTGTGCACAGTGGTGTATAGCTTAAAGTGGAAAGACTAAACTTGATTTCAATAGAAGCTTCAACAATTAAACCACTTTAGTAAGCATAATCCAAACTCTAAGTTAAGTGAAAAGCAAAAGTTCAGTTTCTCCTCTTTTAATTTGAAAATTTTTCCTCAAAATCCATGGAGATCAGAGTAAAAAGCAACTAAAAACTACAACTAATTTAAAAACATAACTGAATTACCAAAATGACTTAGCATACTTCCTTCCTCAATTCTCCCCCCCAACCGAGCTGAGCATTGTCCTCAATGTGATATGGGTGATTGGAATTAAAGGGAGGAAGTGGTACCTCCTGAATGATATCAATTTCGAATACTGATTGGAGAAACCACATGTTTCAAAAAGAATAAAAAGTGTGAGCAAAGGAAATAAAAATAAATTAATGCTAAGAGTTAACAACAAAATGCTAGATGTGTATTACTTTAATCATTTGAGTACAAGTAAAAAGAAAGTAATATAAGCAATCCCCATATATGATATCAAAATGAGGGGATTTCATAACAGACTACCGAAAATGAAATACATAAAAGAAATATATATTAGATATATATGTGATCAGAAAGGTGGATAATGTTGGAACTGAAGGCTTAGGCAGCTGGCTCTGCCTCTTCAGTGGCTGACTCAGGAGGGGCCTGAGGCTCTGTGGCCTGTGAATGTGGCACTGCAGTGGGGGAAACGAGATGCTCAGCAGTTGATGGGAGACCGAGATGATGCTGGAGCTGCCTCAAGATGGCAGTGTGCTGAGCCTGAGTGGTCAACATCTGCTCCTGGCGAGCTCGCATAGCTGCTATCTCCTGAGCAAGGCTGCTCTGAGACTCGGTCAAAGTCTGCAATGCATGGCATAAATCTCTATACTCAGAGATGGGAATGGCCATCCTTGGCTCAGCTAAAGTAGAGGGCTGTGATGTAGCTGGAGTAACTGGAGGGGCTCTGGCTATGGTAGGAGAAGCTATGGGTATACCCTCAGGTATGTGACGTGGTGATGCTCTCCTAGCAGCTGGTATCTGAGCTGGCTGTGGAAGCTCTGGCTGCTCCATTCTATACGCTGTCATATTGGTCCACTTGTCGAAAGTAAACACCTCTCGACATATACGTTTGCGCTCCAGCTGAGGATCTGATGGATGCACCAGATGCTCTAGAATTTGACATAGCAGCCGCGGAAAAAGAAGTGGAATGGCATCAGCTCGCGGCAGCTTCTTCTTATGCACCTTCTCTTCAAAGTAGAGAAGGGCAGCCATAATCAGGTGGTGAGGGCCAAAAAAATATCCCTCAGAAATCCTGAATAGGGCCTCCAAAAGAACTCCTCTCCTCTGAGTCCAGTGCTGCAGTGGATAAACATTATGACGCAAGAGTGCATCAATGAGAAACATCCTTGGAGGAAGTTCCCCCCTCAATAGATGTGGATGTGTGGAAGCTCCTCTGGACAAGATATGCACCATTTCCAGTTGAGAGGGACTAGCCCATGCTTTGTAATCATCAAAATGGCTTGGCTCGTATGGTATATGCAGGGCTTCTGCTATATGGTGAGCTCCTAGAATGCCATGCCGGCCATCAATAGTGAAATGGATTAGAGTAGGATCTCTGACCTGCTGAGTAGTCATGGACTGATAAAAATCCATGGCTACTCTGGGATAGAAGAAATCTCGTGGGGTCAGCAATTGCTCCATGCGATATCTGCGCAGCAATTGGAATGAACCTTCAAGCTCCGGCCGCAATTGGAAGGTGGCTGTGTCAAAGCACAGCTCAGAGTGAAATGGCCGAGCTCGGCAGTCCAAATTGCCTTCAATTGGTGGTTGAGTGAGCATCGGACGCCTGATCATCACTTCAGGAGCTGTCTCAGACGGAATTTGGGGCTCAGAAAGTGGCGGCTGGCTTGCTTGAGGTTTCACCGGCGGTGCCGGAGATGGCACCGGAGAAGGCTCTGGAGAGAGAACAGGGGACTGCCCTGTTAAGTCGATGGGCTCTGAGCTTTCAACCCTGGCTCTTTTTTGCAGGGGACGGCCCCCTGACCTGGTGAGATAACGCCTCGCCGGAGGTTGCTGTATTGCGGGCTTGGCCGGACGCGAAGCAGCTTCTGGCCGTGGAGACTCAGAGGGAGATGCTTGAACAGGCGCCTCACGCGGCGTTCGCTTGCGGCTGGAAGGAGAGGAAGATTTGGCTCCTCTGGTTGGCGCCATTTCGAATTGACGAAATTTGGCCGGAAATGATGACCGGAAGAGTTGACCGGAGGTGCGCACGTCGTCGGGCTCAAGCAAGGAGATGAACGGACGGTTGCTGCGGCTTTTCCCCTTTCTGAAACTCTTTCGCAGCTCAAATGACCGGTATTTCTAAAAAATAGCGGAATATTAAAGGTCACTTTGGGTTTCGCAGAAGAAGGCCGATTCCGCAGCAAAAATGGGGGTTTCGCAAGAGAAAACCACTTTCGCTGCCCACTTCGCAGCTGCGAAATTGGAGTCACTGTACCGCGAAATGGCACTCGTGTGCCAAAAATCGGCTTTGCAGCTGCGAAATACCCTGCGGAATGGAGATATTGCTGCGGAATTAGGGTTTTTTTATGCCTTGGAGCTTCGCAGCCGTTTTCGCAGCTGCGACATGGGGGCTCCTGTACTGCAGAGTGGCACTCGTGTGCCATTCTTGGATTCGCAGCTGCGAAAATTTTCGCAAAGGAGTCAAATGTGTTGCGAAATGATTTCGCAACAAATAATCGTTTTCGCAGAGAATTCCTCTTTGGCTGCGAGATCTCGCAGAGCCCTATTTTTGCTATGTTTTCACTCTGATTTCTTCCCGATTTCTTCCTTTGCATTTTCTCCCACCTGAGATCATTCAAAAAGATGAAAATACACATAAATACACAATTTAAGATAAAAAATTAGGATCAAAAGCATAGATAAAACTTTAAAATTTACAAAATTTACAAAAATTTTGGACTTGGGTGAAACCAAGTCCATCAAACCCTTATTTGCTCAGGCTTTTTGTGGCTCAAGGAGGTTGATTTCCTCCTTTTCTGGTTTGAACGGCTCCATGAATGGCTTGAGACGATATCCATTGACTCTAAAGGTATCCTTGCCATTGGAATTCAATAATTCCACTACCCCATTGATATGTACTTGATGAATAATGAAAGGACCTATCCATCTTGACTTAAGCTTTCTAGGAAAAATATGGAGTCTTGTGTCATAGAGTAAAACTCTTTGTCCCTTCCGAAATTCCTTGTTGGAGATTAGTTGATCATGCCACTTCTTCATCCTCTGTTTTGCAACTTTGGAATTGATGTAAGCATCATTTCTCAATTCCTCCATCTCATTAAGGTCTAAGCACCTCTTTGCCCCTGCTCTGATCAAGTCCATATTCAGCTTTTTGATTGCCCACCAAGCTTTGTATTCAACTTCCACAGGGAGATGGCACGCTTTGCCATAGACAAGACGATAGGGGGACATGCCAAGAATAGTCTTATAAGCTGTTCTATATGCCCATAAGGAATCATGAAGCTTAATAGACCAATCTTTCTTGCTTGAATTCACCACTTTCATCAATATGTTCTTTATCTCCCTGTTTGCTAGCTCAACTTGCCCGGAAGTCTGTGGATGATAAGGTGTAGCTACCTTATGCTTCACTCCATACTTGGCTAATAAACTTTCAAAAGGCTTGTTGCAGAAATGAGAACCTCCATCACTGATTATAGCTTTGGGCACCCCAAATCTTGAAAAAATGTTCTCTTTCAGAAACTTAAGAACCACTCTATGATCATTGTGTTTACAGGGGACTACCTCAACCCATTTAGAAACATAATCCACCCCCACCAAGATGTAAGAATAACCAAAAGACATTGGAAAAGGTCTCATGAAGTCAATGCCCCATACATCGAATAGCTCGACTATTAGAATGGGGTTCATAGGCATTTGATTTCTTTTTGTCAGCCTTCCAAGCCTTTGGCATCTGTCACAACTTCTACACATGATGTGGGCATCTTTGAAAAGAGATGGCCAAGTAAACCCTGATTGCAAAACCTTCATAGCTGTTTTCTGAGAGGCAAAGTGGCCTCCACATGCATTCTCATGACAATGGTTGAGAATACCTTGTTGCTCTTCTTAAGGCACACACTTCCTTATGATCTGATCTGCACAACATTTAAAAAGGAAAGGCTCTTCCCAATAATAAGCATGGATTTTTGCAAAGAAGGGCTTCCTGTCCTGTGCATTCCACTCACTTGGAATTTCACCAGTAACTAGATAATTAGCAATATGAGCATACCAAGGAGTTTTTACAAGGAACATAAGTGATTCCTCAGGAAAGTCATCATTAATAGGCAAGGCATGGGAATTATGTGCTATAGCTAACCTTGAAAGGTGATCAGCTACCACATTCTCCACTCCTTTCTTATCCCTGATTTGAAGATCGAATTCTTGTAACAAAATAATCCATCTAATCAACCTTGCTTTTGCATCTTGCTTTGTCAATAAATACTTCAAGGCTGAATGGTCAGTGAAAACAATGATGAAAGACCCTACCAAATAAGCACGAAATTTGTCCAAGGCAAATACCACAGCTAACAATTCTTTCTCTGTAGTTGTGTAATTCCTTTGAGCTTCGTTCAATGTTTTGCTTGCATAGTAGATCACATAGGGCTTCCCATCTTTTCTTTTGCCAAGCACAGCTCCTATAGCAAAGTCATTGGCATCACACATCAATTCAAAGGGTAGTTGCCAGTTAGGGGCCCTCACTATTGGAGTTGTTGTTAAAAACTTCTTCAGTTGGTCAAAGCTATTTTGACATCTCTCATCCCATACAAACTTAGCATCCTTAGCTAACAGCTCACAAAGAGGTTTTGAAAGATTTGAAAAATCTTTGATAAACCTCCTATAGAAGCCTGCATGGCCAAGGAATTGCCTTATTCCTTTTACAGTTGTTGGGGATGGCAATTTGACAATAAGCTCCACCTTTGCTTTATCAACTTCAATGCCTTTTTCGGAGATGATATGGCCAAGGACAATTCCTTGACGTACCATAAAATGGCATTTCTTCCAATTGAGCACCAAGTCTTTTTCAATGCATCTGTGAAGAACCGCTTCCAAATTGACTAAGCATTCCTCAAATGTACCTCCATATATGGTGATGTCATCCATAAAAACCTCCATAATTCGCTCCACCATATCACTGAAGATACTCAACATACATCTTTGGAATGTTGCAGGTGCATTGCATAAACCAAAAGGCATTCTTCTATAAGCATATGTTCCAAATAGACATGTAAAAGTGGTCTTTTCCTGATCTTCCACATCAATTTCAATTTGAAAATACCTTGAATACCCGTCCAAGAAACAGTAGAACGGATGGCCAGAGACTCTCTCCAACACTTGATCGATAAATGGCAATAGAAAATGATCTTTCCTAGTTACTGCATTCAGCTTTCTATAGTCAATACACACCCTCCACCCTGAAGTGAGGCGTGTAGTAATTTCTTCTCCTTCTTCATTCTGAACCACTGTAATCCCTGACTTCTTTGGTACCACTTGAGTAGGACTCACCCAAGAACTATCAGATATAGGGTAAATAATACCTGCTTGAAGTAGCTTCAGCACCTTAGCTCGCACAACCTCTTGTAAATGAGGATTCAATCTTCTTTGCAATTGACGAATCGGCTTAGCTTCCTCCTCCATATAAATATGATGTGTGCAAACTAAAGGACTAATGTCTTTCAAATCAGATATTTGCCATCCTATTGCCTTCTTACACCTCTTGAGAACTTCAAATAAACACTTCTCTTGATGACTGGTCAGAGATGAAGATATTATGACAAGACATTGATTATTTTCCTTAAGGTATATATATTTCAGCTCCACGGGCAGAGGCTTCAAATTGAGTTCTGGGATTTCTTTTTCAGCATTTGCTCCTTCTTCTTTATTGAACAAAGGTAGAATCTCTTCTATCTTCCTCCAACTTTGTAAAGTAGCAAGCACATTAGGGGGTTCAGACAAACCTTCATCAAAATCCGCAAGACTTTCATTCAGCTTGTCCTGCATATTCTGATTACAGTGCTCCTCCACTAGAGTGTCAATAATGCACACCTCTTCTGGACCCTCTTCTTCTTCCGGAGTGATTTGCTTTTTAGACATATAGAAAATGCTGAGATCAAGTGTCATGTTGCCAAAAGTGAGTTGCATGAGCCCATTCCTACAGTTGATGATTGCATTTGAGGTAGCAAGGAATGGCCTTCCAAGGATGATAGGAACTAAATTAGCTTCCTTTACAGTTGGATCTGTATCAAGAACAATAAAATCCACCGGATAGTAGAAATTATCAACTTGAACCAAAACATCTTCAATTACTCCTCTGGGAATTTTTACTGATCTATCTGCTAGAGATAGAGTGATTGTTGTTGGTTTCAACTCACCAAGTCCCAATTGCTTGTAGACAGAATATGGAAGCAAATTCACACTTGCTCCCAAATCTAACAAAGCTTTCTCCACTACCTTTCCTCCAATCATAACTGAAATGGTAGGACTTCCCAGATCTTTGTACTTTAAAGGAGACTTACATTGTAAGATTGCACTTACTTGCTCAGTCAAGAAGGCTTTCTTACTCACAGTTAACCCTCTTTTGATAGTACATAGGTCCTTTAGAAATTTTGCATATGTTGGAACTTGTTTAATCATATCCAACAATGGGATATTGACTTTAACTTGACTCAATACCTCAAGAATTTCTGATGCATTTCTAATCCCCTTTTTCCCATGCAATGCTTGAGGAAAAGGCAGAAAAGTTGATTTCTTCAGCATTTCTTCCTTCAGAATTTCCTTCTCTGGATTAGCATTCATTGTTGATTCATAGTTCTCTTTCTTTCCACTGATCTCTCCCTTTTTGTCTTCCATTTCCTCCTATTTCATTGTCTTCTCTTCTTCCGCAACAGGTGGCTTCTCAATTTTTTTACCACTCCTTAGAGTGATCAAGGCTTTGACATCTTTCATCTGTGATGATTCTCCCTCATGGCTTTCCACTTCATGGACACCCTTGGGGTTTTGGTGGGGTTGAGAAGGAAATCTTCCCTTTTCTTGCACTGTGTTCAAATTTGTGAGCCTTGATATTGAGTATTGGAGATTATCTATCTTTTGGGTTATATCATTTTGCATTCCATCCATCCTTTTGTTCAGAGTACTCTCCACTCTGTCAATTCTTTGATTAAGTTGAGCATTGATGGCTTTTTGGTCTCCAACAAAATCTCCCACTACCTTGCTGAGATTCACTATGGCTTGTTCAAGACTTGAAGATTGTCGAGATGCTTGATCTGGCTGTTGGTACTGAGGTGCTCTAGGCTTCCATGAAAAATTTGGATGATTCCTCCAACTTGAGTTGTAAGTATTTCCATAGGGTGCATTGTTATTGGGCTTAAATTGTCCAACAACATTTGCTTGATCTCCAAACATTTCCCTTTCAGCTGAACTTGCAGGGCATTCCTCCACCAAGTGTTCATATGATTGACAATTAGGACAAAGCTTCACTTGCACTGGTGCTTCAGCAACAGCTTGCACTTCATGCATCTTTTTCAGTTCCAACTCCTCTAATCTTCTTGTCATAGCTGCAAACTTTGCTTTCATATCATCATCTTCTTTCAAGGTATACATCCCAGCCTTAGCATTGAAAGCATTCAGTTGAGACTTCATCTTTCCCACTTCTCCTTTGATCGGTTCATCCCATCCCCTTGAAACTTCAGCTACATAATTCAAAAAATCCATAGCTTCCTCCGGATTTTTGCTCATGAAATCTCCTCCACACATTGTCTCCAGGAGTTGCTTCATTAAGGATGACATCCCATCATAAAAATAGCTCACCAACAGCCAAGTATCAAAACCATGGTGAGGACAAGCATTTATAGCTTCCATATATCTTTCCCAACACTCATAGAATTTCTCATTCTCTTTAGCTGAGAAATTAGAAATTTGCCTTTTCAAGCCATTTGTTCTATGAGTGGGAAAGAATTTCTTAAGGAATTCAGCTTGTAAGTCAGTCCAAGTACGGATACTCCTCGGCCTTAAAGAATTAAGCCAAATTTTGGCTTTATCCTTTAAAGTAAAAGGAAATAACTTAAGCCTCATCAAATCAATTGAAGCTCCTCCCTCTTAGAATGTATTACAAACTTCTTCAAATTCCTTAATATGTGCGTAGGGATTCTCACTTTCCATCCCATGGAAAGTTGGTAGAAGTGGAACAATATACGGTCTAATCACTAGCTGCTCTGTAGGAGGTATTATACATGATGGTGCACTCATACGAGGTGGATGCATGCGGTCCCTCATTGATCTAAATTCATTGAGATTGTCTTGACGACCTTGGTGACTATGCTGATCTTCAGGTGTAGTTTCCATGATATTCAAGCTCAGTTCCAATTCCTTATTATGAGGTGTATCACATTTAACAAGCCTTCCTCCACTGCCTCGTATCCACTTTGGCATACACAACTAGTATCTATCTGTAACTAAAATGAAAATAAAGGGCAACAAAAGAAAACAGGGCTGCAAAAGCAAAATAAAACTTAAGCAAAAAGGAAAGAGAAAGAAGAAAGAAAAAAAAAAAGAATTAATAAAGCAAAAGAAACGTTACCAAACTTGTGATGAAAATCACAAGTACTCAGAAATAGTATCACTATAACTTGACACCTTCCCCGGCAACGGCGCCATTTGATTCATGCCTAATTGGTGTCTCAGCTGATTCGTGTCCAGCTGGTACTCCTTGATTGAGGGAGTAATCAACAAAATTTATAACCTATTACACCATATACTAGGGTAGCAAAGACAAAGCTACTATAGCATAGTGGCTCTAAGATCGTTCACTGGGAAGGGTTTTCAAGCTGAAAATGATACCAATTCAAAGTGAATTGGTGCTGTTTCATTTCAAGATTAGCTTAAGAAATAAAACACAAACTTTGATTGAAAAAGGGTTAGATTTAGACTAACGGCACAGCAAGTAATGGAAACTACTTAAGAGAAAAATATTCCTTGGAGATTTAGGTCCATAGGGGAGGTTCCTCATGCAAAAACATAGCTCCGGTCAGTTGGTTCATTTCCTCGCATTAGAGAATTAACACAAAGTCAATTCTCTAATCGGTGTTGTACAAATGCATCCCTTAATTGGGTTTCAGCTCTAATTCCCTCTCACTGATGCAACTTGCAACGGTTCGAGCCTCTCACTTAGCCTTCACCATTCAAGGTGATCCTTAACCTTGGATTTTCCTTCTCAAGCTCGCAAGAGATAACTAATGGATGTCTCCTTAGAGTCCAAAAGCTTACCAAGTGTTGGCAATTCTAGAAAATCCTACCTTCAAGTCACCTCTCAAAGGCTCGCAAGGGGTAAACTAGTGCATCTCCATGGATGGAGATCACTTGCCTTACCAAGTGTTGGCCCAGGTGACTCCAAGTCGTTTTAAGTTAACTAAAAAGATAGAAACCATTAACGAGACATACTTTTCTCTTCATTCATAGCTGAAACCACAAAGCTGCTGATTCTTGCACTTGGAACCTTTCCCGGCCACCTTAACTCCAAGGAACTAAAGGTTTAGTTACTCATTCTCTGGGGAAGCTTCCTCAGAGAATGCATAACTAGAAAATGAAAAAATACAATCAAATTGATCAGGTAAGGCAGAGCTCAAGCTCTGTATTTTACTTTCTTTCTAATTCTTACAAAAGGTTCATCCCCTCAGAACAGGCTCTTCGGGCTCTATTTATATGATTATTACAATAATAGCTATTACATGGATATTTGGTCTTTTTCCTAACTTAAAAGCTAAGGAATCCTATAATTGGTGGCTTACAAGGAGAGTTTAGGGATTTATACAACAAAAAGCTAAAGAAAAATATCTCAGAGAGTCGGTCACAAATATCGGGAAGCTCTAGGGACCATTTCGCAGGTGAAAATGAGGTTTGCGAGATTTCGCAGATGTACAAAAAGGGCTGCGAAATTACTTCGCAGCAACCGGTTGGTTTCGCACCGCTGTGAAGTGGTCTTCCAGCTTGCGGCTATCGGCTTCCAACTTGACGTGAAACTTCAGGAGGAATTCACAGCACTGTGCAAAAAGGCTGCGAAATATCTCGCAACAAAAGGGTGATTTCGCAGCACTTTGCAAAATCTTCCTTCAGCTTGGAGTGATCGGCTTCCAACGGCTGTAACTTCCTCATTTCAACTCCAAATTGTACACGGTTTGAAGCGTTGGATTATTGACTTCCTGAGCTTTGAAATGGTATATAGCATGTAGAAAAATGGACTTCAGGAAGTGCTCCAAAAGTGCAAAGGAAGACTGCAGCTGCTGTCCTCTGTTTTCTTCACTCTGTTTTCCTCTTTGCTTCTCTCCTTTTTGCATTCCGGATTTGATTATGGCAAAGGACTTCAAAACTTTGGTTCTTCATGTTTCTGAGCTTTCCATTACTTTGCCATGGATTCCAAATAACTCTCCTCAATCTCGGATTGCTTTGGTGATCAAATTACTAACAAAAACACCAAAACTTACACAATTTGATTAGAATTGATTGCAAGGGTCCTTAACATGTTAATTGGGTTAAAATGCAATAACTACTACTCAAAAGTGTTTAAAAGGATTAATTGCAAGCTATCAAATAGCACTTTTTGAGTAGTAATCATCAACATGATGAGGGGTATGTCTTTTATGCCTGGTTTAGGTAAGGACGACGTCGGCATGGACCCATGAAGTTTGTGGCTATTGTCGATCATGATACACCATTTGGGCTTGGGTTTGTTCCTATAGAGGCTGACTATAGGTATATGGCGCATCTGCACCGGGAAAGAGTGAGAGCCCATCTAACTTGCACACCATTCGATTATCCTGTTCGTCCTTATAGGATGAGCTTGGCAAACTATTTCGTTAGAGGATCAAAGGCCCATCCTCATATAGGGGATTTTGACGTTGTGACTGATATAAAGGGAGTAGATGAGCTTCAGCATCAGTTTCACCATTTATAGTTAGGAGATGAGACTTCTGGCGCACCAGTGTTAGTGATGATTATTCATTCGTTACCAGATCAAGCCAGCTTCTTATCTCTGTGCTTTCCATAGGAGACTACTGATTGTGGAGTAAACGTTGAGCCTACTAGGGTAACTGATGGAGTTTCTTCCTTGTGACTGGTATAGGATTGAGATGGATATGATGAGTATGAGTTAGATTGCTGAGATGGTTTAACCTCAGTCTACTTCATCATTCAATCTATTCAGGGTGTCTGCTATCGAGGTTGTCGAGGAGATCCAGACAGTTCTTACTCCAAAGCTTATGGAGGATGTTATAGTTGGTGATGATGAGTTTGAGGACACTTTTGGCTTTATTGAGGAAGCATTCGACTTTGTAGACCCGCCTATTTTATTTGACATTTTATCAGGATTCATTTACCACTCTGACGATGTTTATGATTCTGTATCTATGGATTTGAGTATTTTCGAGTATTTTTCTGTCTCTTGTGATAGTATTTATATATCTATACCCTACTCACTCACTCCACAGATACTTGATATAGATGACGAGATCGCGCAGCCTGATTCAGATAAAGACTCTTCTGATCATGACTCAGATCCCATAGATGAGAGAGTTTCACCTGCTATAAGGGATGTTGAGACTATTGATTTTGGCACAAAGGATCAACCTAGAGAGCTAAAGATTGGTTCACCCCTGTCTACATACAAGAGGGATAAACTTATTCATTTACTCAGGTCATACTTGGATGTTTTTGCATGGTCTTATGAGGACATGCCAGGTCTAGATCCCTCCATAGTCTAACACCATCTGCCTATTTTGCCACATGTTAGACCCGTTAAGCAGAAACTAAGGTGATTGCACCCACGTTGGAGTCTATAGATGAAAGAGGAAATTTAGAAACAACTTAGTGTTGGATTTATATCAATGGTTGAGTATCCAGAGTGGTTGGCTAATGTCGTCCCTATTCCCAAAAATGATGGCAAAGTTAGAGTTTGTGTTGATTTCAGAGACCTTAATCAAGCTAGTCCTAAGGATGATTTTCCTCTCCCATATATTGATCTGTTAGTTGATAGCACTACAGGTCATTCGATGTTGTCCTTCATGGATAGATTTTTAGGGTATAATCATATTCTGATGGCTCCAGAGGATATGGAAAAGACAACCTTCATTACCGAGTGGGGTACCTACTATTATAGAGTTATGCCATTTGGGTTGAAGAATGTAGGAGCTACTTATTAGAGAGCCGCTACCACTTTGTTTCATGACATGATGCATAGGGATGTGGAATTTTATGTGGATGATATGATTGTGAAATCCCGAAGTAAAGCGGATCACCTAGTGGCTCTAGAGAGATTCTTTTAGAGGATTCGAAAATTTAGGTTGAGGCTAAACCCCAAGAAATGCACCTTTAGAGTGACTTTTGGGAAATTGTTGGGCCATATGGTCAGTGAGCGGGGTCTAGAGGTTGACCCAAATAAGATTAGAGCCATACTCGACATGCCTATGCTGAGGACTGAGAAAGAGATCAGGGGTTTTTTGAGCATATTACAATACATCAGTCGTTTCATAGCCAGATTGACAGAAAAATGAGAGCCCATATTTTGTCTTTTGAGGAAGAACCAACCAACAGTTTGGAATGATGTACTTAGGGTACTTGATGATGATGCACATGATCTCATGTTGCAAGAGCATGACTCGCGTACTCCCTTATGGTCATTTCCTCACTAAAGTGTTCAAGGATGTCAGCGTTGACTTAAGTAGAGAGACATATTTTGAGGTTCCCAGCACTTATGAAATGTATGATGATTAGTTGATGGCGATGATGAAATTTGAGAAGGTCCCCGATGGTTCTTGGGTTAGGAAATTAGAGAGAGCACCAACACAGGCCTTGGGATAGGGATAGGCACATCTCGAAGTAGAAAAGGAGGCCGAGATACGAGAGATGGAGAGAGAAGTAGACCCTCAGAGTGGCTATCAGTAGAGAGAGTCCGAGCTTGACATTCTTCCACTTCAATCAGAGGGTGTTCAGTTTGAGGCTACCTTCTCTGATCCGATAATGTTTGAACCGACTTATACAGCTGGACCATATACTCAACCGTCTTTCATTGATTCTTCCTCTGGACCTGGATTCATTGAGCCTCTTTACATTGAGATACCACCTCCTCAGGAACCTCTAGCTTCTTACCATACTCCTTGGATGGATCTATATGCTCAGATTAGCTCTCTAGGCAGTCGCATGGAGGAGCTTGTTGTAGACCCTCAATTTTGTCCCTCGACACTAGCATTTATCCTTCGGGTGTCACATCCACCCATCGTTCGCATATGGCACCACTAGGGCCCCTTTTGGGCTTAGTCGGTGTCCGAGCCTCGTGTGGGTTTGTCTGTGGTCCATTGAGGTGCATATGTGGTTCATTTTGGAGGGTCACCATGGCCATTTTCCTAATCGTTCACATCACGCTATAGGAAGGAAGTGGGGTCATCCCGATGTTTTAGCTTAGTTGGAGTTTATAGGGGCATGTTGAGGTTCGGAGCACTCGGGCTTGTTTTGATCGTATCTCCCTCATCCAAACTTGGAATCAAGAACCGTTTCTTTTTATGGATTCCTTATTCTTCCAGGAACATTCTATAAAATTTTCAAAATTTTTTGCAACCGGTCGGCTGGTTGGCAGCCGGTTCAGCCGGTTCATCGAGTCAGCCGATGTAGAACACTGATTTTTGGTAATTGTTTTGATCATATCTCCCTCTTCCGAACTCGGAATCATGTACCATTTTTTTTCATGGATTCTTTACTCTTCTAGGAACATTTTTTTCAAATTTTCAAAATTTTTTTCCATCGGTTCGACCGGTTGGCATCCGGTTCGGCCGGTTCAGCCGGTTCATTGAGTCAGCTGAGGTAAAACACTAATTCTAGTAATTTTAGGGCCCAAATCCTACATGGCTCAGGCCCGTAAGCTCCAGATCGGTTTTGGGCAATGTTTTGGGTCCATTTTGGGCCTTCGTTTGGGTTCCTTGCAGCCCACCACGAATCCATATGGATTCTTGGTGGTGAAGCAAGCTGAAAACTGAAGGGAGTGAGCTGGCCTCGTAAGTTTAAGATAAGTAATGAGGGGTGTGGTTCCCATGCTGATGAAGGGGATTTCGGTGCTGAAGGGGAAGGAACCCAGGAGGCTCAAATGCTAAGAGGGGTATGATTATAAAAGGTGAGAGGATAGGAGAGCAAAGGACCAGAGGGGACATTTTGGAGAGGGGAAATTTTGCTGGTGAGAAAAACAAAAGGTCGGTAGCATCTTCTGAGTTGAGAGTGTGGGGGAAAGCTTCAGCATTGTGGTTTTTTTGAAGAGGAGAGTGACAGTATCTCAGTTTTGGAAGTCATCATCGGCATACACGGATCATATTTGGTGGAGATTCTGAGGTAAGCATGCTGAATTTTCTTTACTTACAGTTTATCTTCCTCGTCTTCATATGCTTTTTCTCCTTCCTCATCATCTTTTCTTCCTTTTGATATGAAGATTGTATTGCTTGGGTGTGGATAATAAAGGCCACACATAATTGTTGTTGATTGGTTATGAATGGTTTAGGAACTTTCTGACCGAATTTGGGATTTTTTATCAACCGGTTCAACACAATAGCTGGCTGCCTCTGTCAGCCATGAGGAACTCCTGCCTTTCTTTGTCTGGTTCTCACTCATCCAGGCTTGGAATTGAGAATTGTTTCTTTTGTTTGCTTCCTTAATCACTTAGGAACTTTCTGACCGAATTTGGGATTTTTTATCAACCGGTTGAACCGGTTGGGAACCGGTTCAACCGGTTCAGCACAATAGCTGGCTGCCTCTGTCAGCCATGAAGAACACCTGCCTTTCTTTATCTAGTTCTCACTCATCTGGGCTCGGAATTGAGAACCGTTTATTTTTTTTGCTTCCTTAATCATTTAGGAACGTTTTGACCAAATTTGGGATTTTTTATCAACCAGATGAACCAGTTGGTAACCAGTTCAACCGGTTCAGCACCATAGCTGGCTGCCTCTGTCAGCCATGAGGAACACCTGCTTTTCTTTGTCTGGTTCTCACTCATCCGGGCTCAGAATTGAGAACCGTTTCTTTTGTTTACTTCCTTAATCACTTAGGAACTTTCTGACCAAATTTAGGATTTTTTATCAACCGGATGGACTGGTTGGGAACCGGTTCAACCAGTTCAGCACCATAGCTGGCTGCCTCTGTCAGCCATGAGGAACACCTGCCTTTCTTTGTCTGGTTCTCACTCATCCGGGCTCGGAATTGAGAACCGTTTCTTTTTTTTACTTCCTAATCACTTAAGAACTTTCTGACCGAATTTGGGATTTTTTATCAACAGGCTGAACCGGTTGGGAACCGGTTCAACCGGTTCAGCACCATAACTGGCTGCCTCTGTCAGCCATGAGGAACACCTGCCTTTCTTTGTCCGGTTCTCACTCATCCGGGCTCGGAATTGAGAACCATTTCTTTTGTTTGTTTCCTTAATCACTTAGGAACTTTCTGACCTAATTTGGGATTTTTTATCAACCAGCTGAACCGGTTGGGTACCGGTTCAACCGGTTCAGCACCATAGATGGCTGCCTCTGTTAGCCATGAGGAACACCTGTCTTTCTTTGTCTGGTTCTCACTCATCCGGGCTCGGAATTGAGAACCGTTTTTTTTGTTTGCTTCCTTATTCATTTAGGAACTTTCTGACCAAATTTGGGATTTTTTTATCAACCGGATGGACCAGTTGGAAACCTGTTCAACCGGTTCAGCACCATGGCTGGCTAACTCTATCAGTCATGAGGAGCACCTGATCGGGCTTTGTTTGGTTCTCACTCGTCTGGGCTCGGGATTGAGTGTCGTTTCTTTTGTTTGAATCCTCACTCATTTAGGAGTTTTTTAGAAAAATTTGGGAATTCTTCTCAATAGGTTGTACCAGTTGAGAACTAGTTCAACCTGTTCTGTTGGAGGACTTTAGGTAGCCCTCGATTTTGGCATTTTTCGAGCCCTTATCCATTGGGGCTCAAACCCATTCGCTATAGGGCACTTGTGAGCCATCTTGAAGGTTCAAACCCATTCGCTATAGGGCACTTGTGAGCCATCTTGAAGGTTTAAGTCAGTGTTTGATTTCAGTTAGTATGGGCAATTTTGAATTTATGGGTGGTGTGGTCTAGATGAGTCTAGTTCGATTTGTATGACATTTGGGGAGTTCCTTACCTCATTTCAACCAGCTATCTTCCTTTTTGGCACAAGCTTGGATGCTTGATTTTGAATACATGTTGTGTGACTAACTCACCCTCTGCTGTAGCACATGGCTAGGGACTACAGGTACGCATCGTTGGTTTTGATTGTTGAATCATATGCATGCATGGTGCTTAATCTTGAATGTTTGTTATGTGTTTATCGACCTTTTATGTAGCGCTTGGCTAGGGACCACAGGTACGCACCCATTATTTTGGTTGGTTGAATTCATATGCATGCCAAATACCAACTAGGATTGTGTGATTCATGACATCTATTTAGCCTAGGGTTTCATCTTTAACCCATATGCTCCCACATACCCAATTCATTAGTAGAGACTGAGTTCCGGGCCTAGAGGGGTGCTACCTCGCATGAGGTACCTTCCCAATGGGTAACCTGATCCCCGGACCCAGAATCTAGTTTTCGCAGACCGTTTTTTCCATACTGGGGTCATTAGGGGTTTTTGTTCTTACTTAATTTTCCCCATTTTAAAAACAAAAATAAAAAGTAAGTGGCGACTCCAAACAACACCGTTCCTCACCGAGGGCGGGTTTTTCAAAACTGGAAAACACAAACTTTCTCCTTCTTTCTTTTCTTTTAAAAGCGAGTCGCGCCGGTCCAGTGGATCGGGTGAGGGTCCACACTTGTTGTAGTAAGTCATACTCAATTTTATTCCATGGAAGATCGCATGGATCAATATCAGGCTATTTTCACTTCACAGTTTGAGCATCTCCAACAGAGGTTTGAGCGTATTGAGGATCGAATGGATCAATCAGGCTGGCTTCACTTCACAGTTTGAGCATCTCCAATAGAGGATTGAGTGCATTAAGGATAGCTTAGAGAGTTAGCATGAGGAGATGATGGCTTACATGAGTTCTGTGTTTCCACCTCCATCTCCTCAATCTTGATTGTGTAGAGACCTCTTTTGTTTCTTTTTTATGTTGCCAAAAGGGGGAGATATTTAGTCTATAGGAGACTTACATGCATCTCATTGTCATATCATATGTTTGGATCGTACATGTTGGATAGTGATACATTTGAATTATATATGATATGTTTGTTTGTTTCATGTCCATTTGACTTATATATGATATGCTTATATGTTTCATGACTTATTTTGTTTCTTATTGCAAATTCATTCTTTCTAGCATGCCTTGATTTTTCTTGGTTTTAACTTCATAAATTTGATTGTTGACCCATGATTGGTTTGAGGGGGAGACTCTTCTTCTCCTAGATAACCAAGGTTTGTCATCATCAAAAAGGGGGAGATTGTTAGCCCAAGGGTTCTCCTAATTAGGTTTTGATGATAACAAACCATTGTTAAGTTACTAATTGGTTTGATTTATAAAGAATTTCAGGTGTTAATTTGAAAATTCATCAAAGGACTTAATGAATGCAAGATCAAGACCTTTGAAAAACCTTTAATCATAGGAAACATATGTAAGATGAATGCATGGGTGCACTTAGGTTTTACATATCATTTCATGCATCTTTCAAAAACTTAATTTATTCTTTAAAGTCACAGTTTCATCAAAACCCGAGTTTTATCAAATGAACCTTAGTCAAATCTCTTCAAAATTGGCATATTAATTTAGCTAAAGACCTTGCCTAAGTGTTAGAAGAGAAAAGAACAAACAAAGATAGGTTTTCGGGCCAAAAATGGTGAACCAGTCCAGGCACTGGCCAACCGGCTTAACCAACTAGGGGTGTCGGTCGATCGATTCCCAATTCCCGATCAAGGTCTGGTCGAGAGGAGCAAAAAACACTTTCGCTTTTCCAGTAGCCTTTCCTTCTAGGTCGAGGTATTTGCCTTCTTGGTCGACCTCCGGTTGAGGGTAACAGTCACCTACCAAGCATTAAATGCTCAAATGGCTAGTGAATTGGTTGACCCCGAACTCCACCGGTTGAGGCTGCTTTTTGGTTTTCTTGGCTCCCGAGGTTAGAAACCTATAAATAGAGAGCTCCACTTCATTTGTGAGTAAGAGAACACCTGCATTTATTTGTCTACCCACTTGTTCTTACCCTAAAAGCTCTCATTCTTTTCTTGGTGCATTAAATCCCCATTTGCATATCATTTAGTGCACCTTTGTGATCATCCTAACCTTAAGTTGTATTTGAGTTATTGTTGAGCTAAGTTGAGAGATTCATTCTTTTTAATTGAGTGTTAAAGCCTTCAAGTGAGTTGAAACTTGAAGAGATTGTGTAAGAGCCTATTGGAGTCGGAATCCAAGTGTAAAAGTGATTAGGAACTTGGTTGAAGATTCAAGTTAATGAAATCCTCACTTGGTTAGGAGCTTGAGCAGAGTGGACATAGGCAAGGAAGTGTTGAACCACTATAAAATCTGAGTTTGATTTCTCTAACTCTATCTCTTTATATTTGCTTCTCTTGTGCTTAAATTTGTTGTGTTTAAAAAGATTTTTTTTAAAAAACCTAATTCACCCCCCTCTTAGGTTTTTTTCTCATTTAAGATTAGCCTTTATTTTCTCATATATATATGAACTTTTCTAAATAAAAAAAAAAAACCCAACTAACTTAATCATCGGAGAAGGTGATCCTAGGGAAAAATCGGGCGAGCCTTGTGTAATAGGTACAAGGAAGCACGCAGCAAGAAAAGGACGATTACTTAAGAAATTCTCAGCTCCAACAACAGTTGCAACTTTAAAAAATAAAAATAAAATAAAAACTATATGAATATTATTAACGATTTTGAAACAAATTTTATTTATTATTTTTAAAAAATTTTCTTGAAATCTTAGTATATTAATTATCATTAGTACTTAATAGTAAATCTTAATATATTAAATAGTTGCGATGTTCATGTGACATCTATCATCCAATTGGAATTTTTTTAAGCCCGTTAAGGGTATTATTGGTATTTCTAGTTGATAAATTCTTCAAATGTTCTTCACATCAATTATGCATACACTTCTATGCTTTGAACCCAAATATGTATTTTATATGGACCGCCTATTTGTTGGGAATGAAAACCCTTAAACATAATTGTTTCTATTTTAAAAAGTAAGGTGAGAAGGAACGTTTTAAAGAAAAATGGTGGAAAAAATGCACCACACACCATGGAAAAAAAGAAAAAAAAGAAAAAAGAAAAAAGAAAAAAACAATTGTTGGCCTAATCAACCAATTCTTTGATCCGACGATTCAAAATCAGTTTAAAGGTGAAAATGGTAAAAAAATGTGAATCCACCCAAGCATGCAATCAATCAATAATTTGACCAATCTAATTCGATTTCAAAAACATTGTTTTGCCTTCTCCAATAGGGTAATAATGACTCACTATTGATCACCTAGTTTTTGGGTAAAAGTGATTCATCACAATCCTTGCCTTCCAACTATCATTTTAAGGTTGGGTCAATATATACAAAAAGGGTGATCAATCACATCATGTTACATGTATATTTAGGTTCCATTTCTTTGTACTAAGTTTGATTTTATTGCTTTATATCTTGTTCCTATTTTTTTGCACCTTTGTCTTATTACTTTGTAATTAATCCTCTTTTCTTTTGTGCCTTCATCCCATTATTTCAATCCTCAAGGTAAAAAATTTAACAAGTAGATCCTGATTGGGTGCCTTAAAATTTTTCATTATTTATTTTCGTCATTATATATATATTTATATTGGCAACTTTAAAAACTTGTTCATGGTATTGAAAAAAATATATCAATTTTTAAAAATATTTCTTAAAATATGATAACTAAAAAATTATTCTTAAACTTATGGTATAATATGATAAATCAAGAAGTTATCTTTTAAGACAAGCCAGTTAGAACATTAAAGCATATGCTACAAGTCTATCGGCAAAAAGACACACGCCTCTTGAAGTTGATTGAATAAATCATCAATACATGGAATGAACATCGATTAAGAATGGTAGCCTTATTAGAATCTCAATAATCTATGCATAACCTCGTATTACCTTCCTTTTATACAAAGAGGACATGGGCTCCCCATGGTGACACACTTGACTGTATGACTCACATATCCAATAACTCCTATAATTGGACCTTCAACTCCCTAAGCTCTGTTGGAGCCATACGGTATGGCACCTTGGATGTTGGTGTAGTTCTTGGCACCAAGTTTATGGCAAAGTCCATCTCTTTCGCTGGTGGTAATCTAGGCAAGTCTGTTAGAAAAGCCTTTAGAAACTCACATGCCACTGGCATGTCCTCAAGTCATGGCTCTATAGCATGACTATCCACAACATGAGCAAGGAAACCCCAACAACCCTCTCTTATCAAATCACTGCTTCCATCGTTGAGATCAAATATGGTGGTGCTAAGACCCTTGAACACTTAACTCCAACCTCAAGGGCACCTGATAATTTGAAAAATAATCGATAAAAGCATGATATGTGGCTAACCAATCCATCCTGAGAATAACATCAAAGTCTTGCGTAGCCATGAGTACCAAGTCTACTAGCAACTCCTAGTAACTAATGCTCACAACACATCCTCTATATATTATGTTTACAATCACCCCATCCCGATTGGAGTATTTTTATTTTTATTTTTTAATTTTCAAATGATAACTTAAAATAAAAAAATACTAACAGTAAATTATAAAACTAATAAAAAGAGAATAAAATTAAATTATAAAATTATTTTTTTTATTTAATAAAATTAAAGATATTAATATATCTACATTTTATTCACATTTCACTAACTTTAAATTTTCTCATTGTTATTTATATTTTATTAATTTTATGATGTTATTATTCGATTTTATGTAAATGGTGAATAATCATTATATATTATTATAATGGTAATTATAAATAGAAGGAATTTGGTCTTTGGTTAACACATTTCCCCTTTTACATAAAGAGGAGCCCTAAAATGGGGCTGCCCACCACCCACATGACATTTGAAATATTAAAGTTTAAAAAAAGGGTAGTTGAAAACCAACTTTTTATGACTAGGTGTACCTTAACAGATGTATAATTGATGCTAACTTCATGAAAATTTATGTACAATAACATCTTTTACTATTAGTATTCACACGCATGTATTTGCACCATTTTCTTCATAATCATTATTTACTTTTCATATTAAATTATTGAAAATATTGTTTACATGCATGTATAAATATCAAATATAATTTTTACTTTTATCTTTTATATTTTCATATATATATATATATAAACACTTGTATTTAATGTACACGGCATTTATACCATTAGTAGAAGACATGTATAAGTTTATATATTTATGTATTTTTTTCATTTTCTTTGACTATTTTTTTTTATAGTATTGGAAACATTATTTTCATAGATGCATGAATGTCAAATACAATTTTTTAAATTTGTCACACATGTACAAGTTACTTATACTAAATATATAAGACATTTATACTAGTTGTATAAGGTTTGTACAAATGTACATGTTATGAATATGAAAATATTAAAATGTTGTACATCCTTTTTATCCGGTTAATATGCAAATAACTTATCGATCATCTCTAAAAGTGAAGCAAAGGAATTGATATAATGATCACTAAAATTGCAAATAAAAAATATAAGTAATTAATTAGAATTTGATTATTATTATTTATGATTTAAAATATCCTATTAACCCATATTATCACTTATAATTTAAATTAAAGATATATTTTCTTAATTTGAACAATTAAGTAATACTAAGTCTTATTGAGATTAAATAGTATGCAATTTAATATAATTCTATAGTTTAATTGTAAATATGTTCGTTCCTTAATGAAATTTCAAAACTAAAAAATAAAAAATAAAAAATTATAATAATTGAACCTTAAATTAATAAAAAATAAATAAATTAAGATACACTACAACAAATATGAGGTTTTGTCATAAATTAATTTTTGATTAAAAGATATTATTTTGTAGTAGAAGATTTTTTATTATATGAGAAACTTTATTAAATGGAAAACAACACGAGGATTTGATGTTCGGACTTGAGGCTCAGAAGGTGAATACAAGTCCACTCAACTACTTTTACTTTGTATTTAGTATTGCAAACCAAAGAATGATAGAACATGATGCTTTTCAAAAATTTTATAATAATGAAAATGTAAATAATATAAGTAAAATAATGTAATATTTTTTAAAATTATAAAATAATATTATTGATCTTCATTTAAATATTATATTTTTTTATTTAATAAAATGTTAAAATATTAATATATCTATATATTTAATTAATTTGATAATATTAAAGACGAAAAAATAAATATTATTGATTTTTATTTTCTTTATATATATTTACATTTTTTATAAGTATTTTAAATTTTAAGAATATATAGACTATATATTTATAACATTATTCGATCTTGATTTGACCACGAATCCAACTATTGAAATGTAAACTAGTGACTTTTCTAATTCAATGACTTGTTCGGTTTTGAAACTATTGTTTGTATCAACTTCTGTTGTATCAATCAAGTTCTCCCCATCCGCTTTTGTGCCAAAAACTGGTTCTACATTTGGGGGTGCTAGCACTGTATTTTGTCATAATAAACTGGTTCACAGTTCTGAAAACTAGTTCTGCTTTTCATCAACTTTTCCGGTTCAGAATATGTATGATGTCAATTCAAAATCAAATGAGATGAAATTACCCGAATTATACCACCATGAACTCCTCTTAAGTGGTCTCGCCTCTGTAGATGACCATGTTCCAGGCCAATGTGAACCATCAGCCATTCAAGTAGCTTTTGGAACGTTAATGGCTTCCAAAAGATGACCAATTTCGGAAAAATGGTGAAAATATGGACCTTGAGTAATCACCACGACGTCCATCCCTATTATTTTAGGGTCCAAAAGACATTGCCATTGTTACTCTCATCAGATTCCATGTTATCCAAGTGGAGAACTCAGGATAATATATTGTATTGATAGTAGTCTCATTTCTATGATAGAAATATAGTCGAGTCTTTGTTGAGAGGATGGCATTTATGAGCATATATATCTTTACGTTTATCTCTTCTTAATGTAGGTTAATGAGCTGGGTCTTAATTTTTTCCTCTTTGTATAAAGAATCCGCTATTATCAACACATATTTATCCATGTCAGATTACTAAAAATATAGCTGTTAAGTTGTGGTCAATAAAAACATCTAAGCAGCTTTTGGAACTCTAATGGTTTCAAAAGATTGTCGGATTCTTGATAAATGTAGTGCTATTAGGGAAAATAATTTTTAAAATACCGTAGATTGGAAAATAATTCCAATTCTACGACACTTTTGAACATGTAAGATAACACGTAGGATGAGAAATGAAAACCCATTCCCCCCCTTCTCATTTCCCTTCCAGCCCGTTTTTCTTCTCTGCATCAAAACTCCTTTGCCCAAAAACCCATTATCCCGCACGATGATCATGGGGTGGAGATCCTTGCCTCAACACCAATAGGAAGGAAGTGAAATGCAGATCTGAGAGACCATTGCCCTCGGTGTTTTCTGTAAGTTTTGTGGTTATATTTAGTGGTGTGGTTGTGTTTGGTCACCGAGAAAGTGTGGGAAAGTTGGAAAAAAATAAAGTTTTTGTTTTTTTTACAATGAAACCGAGCAGACTAAAAACTATGGAGAAAGTTTTAATTTTTTTTTTGTGGTTCGGCTTGTTGTGATTCTGTTTGGTTGCCAAGAAAGTGTGGGAAAGTTGAAAACAATAAATTTCCCAATATTTCCTACCAGTCCAGCCTGCGCACAGGATACGAAATCTATCCATTTTTTTTTTATAAAAAAACATAAGATGCTATTTGGTAATCAGATCATGATTTGCGAGGAAAGGTTGTGTTTTTCAGCCTGGCTAAAAAAATCGTGGACTTAGGGTTCGTGAAATTTAAATCCAATGGCACAAAAGCAAAGAGACCCTTAGAACATATCCAAAAAGCATAGGGAGCAAAAAAAAAACATTTTTTTTTTTGTTTTCCTTGGGGGTTTTGCATGGATTTTCTCGAAAATCAAAGGAGGATGAATTTTCCCAAAAAGCGAATGGGGGATGGATTTTCTTGGGAATCAAACGGGGGTTGCAAAAAAATAAAAAATAATAACTTGATTAGATTAGTACCTACAAGAATTGAAATTCAAATTTAAATTCAAATTCAAATCCAAGGAGATTCTTCACTGGGCAAAATGGATATACTATCTTTTTATTTGTTAAAATTAAAAATAAATAAGAAATATTTTTATTGTTTCATTGCTTTCAGGTGTTGCAAGAAGGTATGTTGATCTTTAGTAGGCAATCCACATACATCAGTTGAAGGAATATTTTTATTTCTATACGAATCTTTGGTTCTTTTGTTTAATAATTTATTCATTCTTGATCTTTAGTAGGCAATCCACATATATTAGTTGAAGGACTAAAGTAAAGGTGGTGTGGGTATCTATGATACGGTTTATATTTGGATAAGATTGAATTTGTTTTCATCTAGTTAGATTGATATCCATACGGATATAGTGAAAATTAGACTAAAGTCCAAGGTAAACAGAATCAGAATGTAACTGTTACATATTTGGATAAATTTTTAATATATTAATAATATTAAAAACATTATGAATAAAATTATGATATATTTTTACTAATCAATTAAATGAAAAAATTTCTTTCAATTATAAAATAGTTATAATTAATTTGTTATTTAAAGTGTTTTCTTTTTAATATTGTATTTATATCCTAAATTTTGATATATATTTCTTTAGTGCATATAATATATCATGGGGCAAGTTTGTCCTAGTGGAGCTGGGATGCATGTTGAACCTTTTGTTGGGGGTTCGAATCCCCCAATAGTGGCAAAAAAAGCTCAATTTTGTATGTACATGTTAATAAAAAAAAAATATAAATTTGATAAGTGTACATTGATTATTAAATGATATAAAATATTATTTGATGATAATATTGTGATATGTGATTATAACATGTTTAATTTTAAAATCTATTTAATATTAAAAATTATGATATATTATAAAATAAATGATGATAAATATATAAATTTTTAATATATTATTAATATTAAAAACACTATGAATAAAATTATGATATATTTTTACTAATCAATTAAATGAAAATTTTTCATTCAATTATAAAATAGTTATAATTAATTTTTTATTTAAAGTGTTTTTTTAATATTGTATTTATATCCTAACTTTTGATATATATTTCTTTAGTGCATATCATATATCATGGGGCAAGTTTGCCTTAGTGGAGTTGGGAATGCATGTTGAACCTTTTGTTGGGGGTTGAAATCCCCCAGTAGCAAAAAAAGCTCAATTTATATATAATATTGTACATGTTAATAAAAAAAATATAAATTTGATAAGTGTACATTGATTATTAAATTATATACAATACATTAAATTGAATATGATAAATTAAAATAAATTTAATTTAATTTAGTCTTATATATCTTTTATTTGATTCTTTTTAGGTATATTAATGGATAGTTTGCTTACAATTGTGTGTTACAAGGATGGTGAAATAATTGATGGGTCAAATGGGGTGTGTTACAATTGTCCTCCTAAAAAAGGTGTTTTAGTGAACAATTTGATCAAATATGATGAGTTGGAGGATAAGTTGTGTCATGTTATGTCGATCGATCGCGCTCATACCATGTTATCCATGATATTTCGGTATCCAATTCTTATGCCGATTGGAAATGGGAACATTAACTATATACAATTACCAATTAAAGATGTTGATGATGTAAGGTTAATGTTTCATGTTGTAGCACAAATCCCACCATCGAATACTATTGAAATGTATTTGCAGACACGTCCAAGGGATCATTCATCTAAGTTAAGTCCATCATTTGATCAAGAAATTATGGGTCATGATGTGGAAATACCAGCAAAGGGGAATTTGGCAGTGCACACTGATGAAATGGATGAGAATTTAGCACACAATGAAGAAATGGGGGGGGGGGGGGGGGGGGCGGGGCGGGGGAATTTGGCAGTAGTAACTCAGTCAATTATGAGAGCGACAAACAACTATGTTGACATCCCATTTACAAATGAAAATGATGATGTGGAATTTTATGATGAGGACGAGATTAATGAGATGCATTATGATGATGAACCTCCAACAAATAAGGCTTCTTTAAATGATGGTGAACATATTATGCCTTCCCCAATGTCCAAACAATTGAATTGTGATGTAATAAATAGCATGACTGCTAAGCCTCTCACATCACGTACCGGATTGTGGAATGAATCCAATGAGTTGTTTAAAGGATTGAGATTTGAGAGTGAAGAAGACTTGCAATATGCTATAAAACGTTATGCAATATGTCGAAATCAACATTTGGTGGTTTGTGAATCAGAACCACAATTGTGGGTAGTGAGATGTAAGAAGTGGCAGGAAGGATGTAATTGGAGGCTTCGTGCATGTCGTCGTAAAAGCCATGGAATGTTTGAGATAACCAAGTACGCAGGTCCTCATACTTGTGTTTATCCTAAATTATCACAAGACCACTCTCAATTGGACTCTACATTGATTTCAAGAGAGATCCAAAATGTAGTTCAGAGGGATCACACTACCTCTATTGCTGCATTACATCAGATAGTGAAGGATAAATTTGGATATGATGTCCATTATAGGAGAATTTGGGAAGCTAAGAGAAAAGCAATGCTTAGAGTTTTTGGTGATTGGGATGAATCTTATCAAGCATTGCCAAAGTGGATGAACATCCTTTGGCTAACTAATCCTGGAACAAAGATTGTTTGGAAGACAATACCTTTAGGAGGGATTTCTGGGAACGTACGATTTATGCGTGTTTTTTGGGCATTTGGGGCAAGTGTTGAAGGGTTCAAGCATTGTAGACCAATTATACGAATTGATGGTACATTCCTACATGGAAAATACATGGGGAAGCTTTTAATTACTACTTCAATTGATGGAAATGGTCATGTATTCCCCCTTGCGTTTGCAATTGTTGAGGAAGAATCATAGGATAGTTGGTCTTGGTTTCTTATTGCATTAAGGCACCATGTCACTCAAAGAGAAGGGATATGCTTAATTTCAGATCACCATGCAGGAATAAATGCTGCTGTTAGAAATCCATCAGTTGGATGGAGCCCCCCTCATGCGCAACATCGATATTGTCTTAGGCATGTAGTGAGCAATTTTAATGACAAATTTAAGAATAAGTTCTTAAAAGAGTTGGTGTATAGAGTTGGATGTCAACATCAACCGCGGAAGTATGAGAGATACATGAAGGAGTTAAAACGATTAGATGAAAAAAGTGTGGCTTGGTTTTCAAAGTTAGACACTCAAAAATGGACTCAAGCATATGATCTAGGATATCGGTATGAGTGGATGACCACAAATATTGCTGAGTGCATTAATGGGGTGCTTAAGGGAGTGCAAATGTTACCTATCACTGCACTTGTTCAATTAACTTTTTATAGATGTGTGTCATACTTTGAGACTCGTAGAGCAGAGATACGTGCTAGAATGGTAGTTGGAGATGTGTACACTGCGTATGCAATTGAAAAATTTAGAAGAGCTGAGGCCAAAGCTAGTGGACACATTGTCACCATTTTCCATCGAATTCATGAAACATTTGAAGTAATTACTGCTCTCCATGGGTTTCATATGGATAAAGGACGTAACAAACAAGTTGTTAAGCTAAATGAAGGTACATGTAGTTGTAATAAGTGGCAATCATTTAGCATTCCATGCTCACATGTGCTAGCTGTTTCTGCTCATATGAGGATTGATAGTTGGCAATTAGTTGAAAAATACTATAGGCTGGATGCCTATGCTAGTTGTTATGCTCCTGAATTTAATCCCATTCCTCATGAATCTTATTGGTCGTATCCTGATTTTCCTATTCTCCACCCTGACCCAACTTCGATGAGGGATAAGGGACGTCCTAGATCATCAAGGATAAGGAATGAAATGGATTTGAAGGAACCAAGCGTTAGGGTTCGATGTGGCTTATGTAAAATAGCGGGCCATAATCGTCGCAACTGTCCTACAAAAGATGAAGGGCAATCCTCGAACCCCCTTCCTCATGACAATTAAGTATGAAAGATTATCCATTTTGATAATATGATATTTCTATGTAATGTCTGTAAATTTGTAATCATACTCATGATAATAAGAATTAATGGTTATTTGGTATATGTACGTATCACCGTACGATGGAGCCTGGACCCTTGGATCCGACAGTTCTACATGGACAGGCCACACATAGGTCATCTGTAGCATGGACAGGTGTTGACTCAAAGGAGCTTCATTATAGACGGTGTGAGGCGATCTTCCATCGCACCAGTGTACTCAATGAGCGTATTATTCCATTGTTGCAGCAGGCAGGCTTCTATGGTGTTGCACACTTAGGATTCATTTCCTTAGATTGGCATCTTATTACTGCATTTGTTGAGAGATGGCGACTTGAGACTCATACCTTCCACTTACCTCAGGGGGAGTGCACGATTACAATACAGGATATTGCCATGTTGATTGGACTACCAGTAGATGGAGATGTAGTTACTGGTAGCACATGTTTAGATTGGAGGCGTGTATGTTATTCTCTATTAGGACTCACTCTTGGAGATACAGACATAGATGGCCAGTGCCTTCATCTTACATGGTTGAGTCGGAGCTTCCCTACTTTGGCACCAGATGCTGATGAGGAGTCTATTCAGCGTTATACTAGGGCTTATATCTTACAGCTCATTGGAGGTTTCCTATTTTCAGGAAAGTCTAGCGATAAGGTGCATCTTATGTTTTTACCCCTTCTAGAGGATTTTGAGGTTGCTGGTAGGTATAGTTGGGGTAGTGCCTATTTAGCCTGGCTTTGTCGACAGTTGTGTCGAGCCTCTCATATTGATACACATGATATATCTGGCTCACTGATTTTGCTCCAGTTATGGGTATGGGAGAGGTTCCCATTTATTGCACCTCATCGTTTACGTATAGCTCCACATGATGACCAGCTGCCTCCACCTCCATTGGCCGTTCAGTATATATTATAAAATTACGACAAATTTTACTATTATGAGGATACATGCATAAACTTAAATTCTAACATTTTTATTTATTTAACTATGCTTTGTCATTTTAATTTTATAGGTGGAGAGATGAGTTTCGAACTACTTCGATTAGCATGCACGTCTTAGCTCAGTATAGGCACCATCTTGATCGACTTACAGCAGATCAGGTGATAAAAGTGTGATTCATTTCTTATACTTGTTTCTCTAAACAAATTCTAAACCACTGATTATATCTAATGTTTCTTGGGTACAGATTATATGGCAGCCTTATGTTGATGACATAAATGTTGGTCTTCTTGATTATTGTACTACTGGGAAAGATATATGGTGCACTATCTCACCTTTGATATGTTTCCACATAATTGAATGGCATAGACCTGATCGAGTATCGCGGTAGTTTGGATTTCGTCAAGGGATTCCTCAACCATGTGATAATGAGTTAATCTTACACAAATGTGATTTGAGAGGTAGACATGATGTTGATTGGACTACTCGACATGCAAACTACATTCGACATTGGAGCTCTAGGCGTGAGCATATTGTTAGAGGCGAGATGGCTATAGGTTCATTGGGGTATCATGATCCATACATGGTGTGGTATCGTTCCATTACTATTCAATTTCTTACTTGGACTGGGTCCTTCCACGAGCTATTGGTAATTTTCATGTTTTATATTTTTATTAAAGTTTATTTTATTTTTATAAGAATTTAATTTAACTCTTATTTGACTTACAGACTACCAGCATACACCAGATATATGATATTGCACCTCCAGATGATTTTCGCATTTGCAAGCTATGTACTACTGTATTAGAGGCCATACATGAGATGGATCGCTTAGATGCTCCATTTAGTGTTGATGCTACTACACAGCTCCAGCCTCCATCAAGAGATGTATGACCTACACGACAAGGGCCTCGTACAAGGGAGATTAGGCATACACCAGTTGTTGCTCGAGTGCGACCATCGATTGACATTAGTCCACCACCTCATCAGCAGCCAATATCATCCATTACTCAATCAAGAGGTGTATGGACTAAAGGGGGAGGGCCTCATACGAGGAGTAGTCCACCACCTCATCAGCAACCGATATCATCCATTACTTGATCAGGAGATGTATGGGCTAGGGGAGGAGGGCCTCATATGAGGAGTAGTCCACCACTTCATCAGCAGCCGATATCATCCATTACTCGATCAGGAGGTGTACGGACTAGAGGGCGAGGGGCTCATATGAGAGGGACTAGGCATACATCTGTTCTTAGAGATGCACCATCGACTAACATGAGCCTGTCACCTGTTCAGGAGACTCCTATTACACCTATGGAGGTGCCATCCACCCCACCTGTAGTACCACTTGTTGCATCATCACCACCATCGATAAAGGCTACATTGGTTCATGAGGAGTTAGTTCATATAGCAAATGATGATCAACAAGGACAAAAGACTAATCATGGTCGAGGGTATGGTCGAGGATGTGGTAGGAGACGTGGTCGTAGAGCTCATGGAGGGTTACATGTTAGCCCCATAGAGCCAATAGTGGAGCATGCACATCATAGATGTCCACTACGGAAGAGGAAGGCTCCTTCGTGTGGTACACATTGAGGATGTTACTACATATGACTTGTATTTTGGATACTATTAGTATTTTGCATATCATTATTTTGGACAAATACTCAAGATGTATGTTTTTACTTGTTATATTTTGGATTAACTAACTTTTTATTAACATAAGTTCTATAGTATTCTATCTATTTTGGACTTATTTTACACAAAATAGTATTGTTACTATTTTGGAAAGGTGTTGATTTTGACATTTGGTTTACTTGTTTTCATTGGTTTTGGATTGAATGTAAAAATATTGATTATAATCTATACAGGTGATAAACTTTAAACATTTGGTTGTACAGTAGCACTACAAGAAAAAGGGTCATTGTTAACATATATTATCTTTACTTAAAGTAGTATATGTCAATATCTTTTATTTAAATGGGCAACTATGACATATAAAACTTAGTTAAAAGAAATAATGACATATATGAATTCCAGTGATTATTCCATGACTTATGACGATGCAACTTTGACAAAGAATTTATAAGTCAATATAAAATTAATATATTCATATGTAAAGGTATCTAAATAAAGGCAATAATGACATATGTGGAATTTGCTAAAATTTTATTTAATTTATAGTAATACAATCTTGATAGAAAAATTATAAGTCAATATATGGAGTTAAAATATTTTTATGTCAAGGTTGGTAAAAGCTATCTTGACAAATAATTTATAAGTCAATCTAATTTTATTAATAAATCTATCAAGGTTATATTAGTAAATATTAAAAATCTCACTTCTCATTTTTTTTCTTTTAATTCTTTTATTTTTCTTTTAATTCTATCTAGGCCCATTCCCATCTACAAGCAACTTGAAAGAAAATCCTAAGACAATAGGCACTATTAAAAATTTTGTGAAAAGTAAAAATAATTTTTATTAAAATTTATTGAATTAGATATTTATTCTCCATGCAAATATATATCCTTTATAGGGTTTTAATTTTTGTTTTTGTTTTTTTGCATTTTTTATGACATTTATTAAATGATGTAACATGACTTCCTTTTATTTTGTTTATTGTTGCAACCATAATAATGTACTCATGTAAAATGTATGCAGTCAGTGGTCTTTGTCACACATGGACAAATCATTTATAATGATATTTAGATTTAACAATTTGGTGTTATTTGTGCCTAATACTTAAATAGCCTCTGCAACTTGCACCCCAGTTACATAATACCATTTCAGAATTTCTACTAGTAGAGGGAAATTTGGTGGGATAATAAAAATTATATGCCTAAATAAATGCCTTTGTGGGCAGTTTAAAGTTGCCCCAAATTATTTGAGTAAATTACAAAATCTCATAAATGCTCCAACGGGACATTCAACTGTAAGTCCCAGAAATGACAACCAAAAAATATGTTTGTCAACCTTCTCATGGGATCATGCAAACATATGAGCGTGAGTTTAGCAGAATACTACAACAAAAAATGCCAAACCCACAAAATAGAGGGTTATTGGCTACAGATTTAACATTCATGGATTCATCTCAATCCTCCTCAAGCTCCATATTAAGCTCCAAACCCTAATAAACCATCTAATTCAAGAAAAGCTAGAGGAATATTATATTTGCAAACTAGCGCATGTAGAGTTTAGCATGTCAAATGTAGTTGTAAGAAGTCTTAACTAATGTAGGTGAAATTTAGCTGAAATAAAATAAGGGTAAAATTGGCAGAATATAGTCACGTGTACCTGAAATTTCTCTTGTATTTGGTGTAATAATTATGAACTTTAGCTGTCTGTGTGAAATTGATAGTCCTTTTAAAAGTAAGAACTAGGAAACCAGTCTCATTTCTTACTTTGGAATGTTCATGATGTATTATTCATCTCATTATATGTAAACAGTTCTTATTTAATAAAGAAATTCCACGGGGTAGGACATGGGATTGGAAGCTCAATCTGAACACTCATTCAAGGCTTCCACATCTGGTCAAGAGCGGCGCATTGATCTCATTTACAATGACCTGTTTCTTATGAAATACAAATTGTCCACTTACACTTCAAGGCGCCGCATCCTCACACGTACATCACAACACGCCAAAACATGGCCAACTCATACATCTGCATATTATTCTCCAAGGAGAAACCACATGTTTCAAAGATAAAAGAGTAACGAGAAAAGGGAATATAATCAAAAAATGATATCTATATAAGTATTACTTGGAAAAGAAATACAATATGCATGATGTTCAAGTAATACATCCAATCCCAGTATATAAAACATCAAAAAGATGGGATTCACAAGTCTAATATAAGATGTAAGTAAAAAAAAAAACATAAAAAGATCAGATAGTAGTGGGATCATGTGATGGCTCTGCTCTGATCTCCTCATCTGGTATGGGCTGCTCAGCTGGTATGGTACCCTCATCTAGTATGGCCTGCTCAGCTGGTATGGTCCCCTCATCTGGCAGTGGAGGCTCGGATGGTCCAGACCTATCATGCCTAGGAAGTGTCTGCATACTCAGATACTGCTGAATCTGATGAAGGATCGTGGTATGCTGGGTCTGAGTAGCAATGATCTGATCCTGGTGTGCACGAATAGTGGCCATCTGCTGGAAAAGAGAATCCTGAGCGGTGCTCAGTGTTTGCAATGAGTGCACTAAGCCTCTGAGTTCGGTAAGAGAAACGGTGACAGTGGGCTCAGATGAAGGAGGAGGTGCTGAGGTAGCTGGCACGACTGGTGGAGCTGGCTGAGTAATAGGAGAAGCAGGAAGTGTGGCCTCAGGCATGGGCACTGAGGTGTGTGCTATAGGGGCAGGAGGTATAGTGTCAGTGAGAATCTCATCGTGCTGGGCCTGAGGTAGCTGCTCATCTTGGGGTAGCTCTGGAGGTGAGGGCACATCTGAGGCTCCCTGAGGTGGAGGCACAACTGGGGCTCCCTGGGGTGGAGGCGCAATTGAGGCTCCCTGAGGTGGAGGCACAACTGGGGCTCCCTGAGGTGCAAAGTCGGCTGCCAAGTGATGCCATTTGTCGAGAGAGAAGTCCTCTCGGCAATGGCGGCGCCTCTCAAGGCGGGGCTCTCCAGGATAGCCCAGGTGCTCTAAAATCTGGCAGAGGAGCCTCGGAAATAATAATGGAATGACATCTGCCCTCTGAAGCTTCTTCTGATGGACTTTCTCTTCAAAGTGAAGAAGAGAAGTCATAATCAAATGATGAGGGCCAAAGTAATATCCCTTAGAAATCCTAAATAACGCCTCAAGTATAGCTCCTCTCCTCTGAACTTTATGCTGAAGTGGGAAGATGTTGGCACGCAGGAGCACATCAATAAGGAGCATCCCAGATGGAAGCTCTCTCCTAGTCAACACTGAGGCTGTGGAAGTCCCCCTGGACAAGATACGAACCATGTCCCTCTGAGAGAATGAGGACCACTCCCTGAAGTCTGCCTGAGTCACAGGCTCATAAGGTATACGGAGGGCCTCAGCAATGTGGCGAGCTCCAATGGCACCCTGGCGTCCATCTATGGTAAAATAGATGAGAGTAGGATTCCGGATGCCTCGAGTAGTCATAGACTGATAAAAGTCTAGAACTACTCTCGGATAATAGAACTGCCTAGGGGTGAGGAGATGCTCCATGTGATACCTCTGCAGCAAACGGAATGAATCCCTGAGCTCTGGCTGCTGTCTGAGAGCCTCGATGTCGAACCAGGTCTCTGAATGGAAGGATCGATCCCTGCAATCCAGGTTGCCCTCTATAGGTGGCCCTGCGATCATAGGACTTCTGATGACGGTCTCGAGAGGAATCCCCACAGGAATTTGAGAGTCCGGCTCGGCCTGAGGTGTCTGGGATGGCTCTCCAGGACCCGAGATCTTGGCCCTTTTCGCGGGTGGCCGAGAAGCAGGCCTCTTGGCTTTGGCGGCGGGCGGCACGGGTTCAGTGGGTGGCCTCCTGGTGGGATATCGGCGCTGAGAAGGCATTCCACCCTCAGATGGGGGAACGGTGGAGTCCTGAGCAGGTGGCGAAGTGGCGCCTCCAATGGCGGACTGTGGTGGTCGAGGCACCGGCGGCGAGGATGGGGATGCGGAAAGACCTCCCCTAGTCTTTGCCATGGCGGAAATGGAGCGAGCGAGATGGCTGTTCGAGTCCAGAGGCTCTTCAGTTTCTCTCCTTCAGGGGTTTATATAGAGATGGGGCTTGGGGTGGTTTAATGTTTAAAAAATCCCAAGGCAACCGAAAAGTCGTTTTTGGATGTTAGGCAAAACCCTGGGGGTAAAAATTGAGTTTAAAAGTCAGAGTTTTCGCAGCTTAAAAATTGATTTCGCACCTTGAATTTGACTGTGCGAAATTTTCGCACCTTGAACTGAGAATTTCGCACCTTAAATGGAGTTTCGCACTAAATTTGGCACTATGCGAAATTTTCGCACCTTGTTTCGCACGGTGCGAAAATTGGATTGAGGTGTGCGAAATGGCACTCGTGTGCCAGGAATGTGTTTCGTAGGGTGTGAAAATTTTCGCACATTGAATAGTGGTGTGCGAAATTGAAATTTAGAAAATTCGCACCTTGGACAGGGATTTTCGCACCTTGGATTAAGGTGTGCGAAATTTTCGCACCTTGGATTTTGGTGTGCGAAATTTTCGCACCTTGATTCGCACTGTGCGAAAATTGCCTTGAGGTGTGCGAAATGGCACTCGTGTGCCAGGAGTGTGTTTCGCACGGTGCGAAAATTTTCGCACCTTCAATAGTGGTGTGCAAAAATGTTTGATTCCCAAGTGTGAGAAATTTTCGCACCTTGGATTGAGGTGTGCGAAATTTTCGCACCTTGATTCGCACTGTGCGAAAATTGCCTTGAGGTGTGCGAAATGGCACTCGTGTGCCAGGAGTGTGTTTCGCACGGTGCGAAAATTTTCGCACCTTCAATAGTGGTGTGCGAAATGGTGCTTTGGAATTTCGCACCTTGAAATGCATTTTCGCATGTTGGATTCCTCCGTGCGAAATTTTCGCACCTTCAAATCTAGTGCTCTTTCCCCTTTGCTTTACTCCCCTGCCTTGCTTTTGAAGGCTTCTCCACATTTTTCTTGATTTTTTTCTGAAATTTAACATCAACATTGACTAGAATTAAGACAAAATAAACCAAGTTTGAGCAAGAATTAAAATCAAAATAAATAAAAATAAAAATAACAATACAACTATATTAAACTATAAAAATTCATGGACTTAATATAGTCCATGAAACCCTGCTTTCCCTCAAAGTTGCGTGGTTCAAGGAGGTTGATCTCCTCCTTGTCTGCATGGCTCTATGAATGGCTTGAGATGATGGCCATTGACTTTGAAGGTTTGATTGCCTTTGGGATTGAATACTTCCACCACTCCATTGGATGCACTTCATGAATTATGAAAGGACCCGTCCACCTTGATTTCAATTTTCCTGGAAAAAGATGAAGTTTAGAGTCATAAAACCATGCATAGAATGCACCCACCAAGGATGAGTGCACCCTCATGCATCGTGCCTCCTCTTGAGCAATTGATCATAAGGCCCCATATTGTACCCCTCCTACCAAATTTCCATGGAATGGAGACTGAGAACCCATATGCCCACGTCAAGGAGTTTGAGGAGGTGTGCAATACTTTTAGAGAGGGAGGAGCTTCAATAGACTTGACGAGACTCAAGTTATTCTCTTTTACTTTGAAGGACAAGGCAAAGATATGGCTTAACTCTGGAGCATAAGGAATTGGGTTGATCTGCAGGCCGAATTTTTTTAAAAAAATTTCCCCGCCCATAGGACCAATGGGTTGAAAAAAATTTTCCCCGCCAATAGGACCAAGTTGAAGAGACAAATCTCAAACTTTTCTGCCAAAGAAAAATAAGTTCCATGAATGTTGCTTGTGATAGAAACAACACACACCCCGACACCAGCGTTATTCTTGTGACAGATGGATTTTGGGCAGCCCAAAGCATGGGCTGTGATAGAAGAAAGACGGTTGATGTGAAGGTGGTAGGGATAGGTTTTTTTGATTGCCTAAAGGATAGGCTGTTGCACGATATGGCATGGCCTGACATACTTGTCTTGAGCAACTAAAAATAAGCTTTAAAGAGAGAGTGGTATGGCTTATGGGTTAAGATACGTTTTCAGCCATCTAAAATAGCAAGAAAACACGATTGATGGGTGAGAGAAATGGGAAGCTAGGCTCCTATGGACACTATTGTTGGACGGTTGACGCATGGGTTAGATTAAGGTGTGTTTGCCTTGTTTTAAATTATATGAAGGATAAATATAAATACTTCATAAAAGCATACAAGTTACATATATTTTTTTTTTTTAGAAAATTAATTTATTTTATATTTTGATGTGTGAATTTTAATATCATATATGGATTTTACTTATGATTCATGATATCTAAAAATAATAATTATCTTGACATGTTTATTATAAAAAAAATAACACATTTTATTTTATATTTTAAGACATGAATTAGATAATCATAATAAACTCAAATTTTAATTTTGTTTTTGGTTCATAAAGTATTAAAAGGAGAATTGCTTTGATATATTAATAAACTCAAATCTTTATTTTGATTTAGGATTCTTGTAATGTTAAAAAGGAAAATTATTTTATCATAAAATAAATCTTAGAATATATATTTAATAACTTTAACATATTATTTTTCAATTGAATCATTCAATATATTGATTAATAGCTCAAGTTCTATAATTTATAAGATAAAGTTAACAAATTTAAAAAACTTGAATCTTATTAAATTATTTAAAAACAACAAAAAAAAAAACTGATTTCAATTCATTATCAAAACTCTTATTGCAATTCATATTTTTAAAGAAAATGAAATCAATTATTATATTATTTTAAAACATGAATTTATTTGTAAAAATTAAGGTTTTAGAATTCTAAACAAACTTAAATATGTTGTAAATCAATAAAAAAAACAAAAAAAAAACAAAGTCCTAAACTAATAATTAAGGGTAACTACAGACAAAATTGGGATCCACTTAGTCTCTCCAAAATATCTCATTGAAAATCTAAAACTAGTGATTGATATAGTCTTAGTGAACCATCAATAAGAGCTCAAAACAACTGAAAAAATGACTACAATTGCACACTAAAGGGTCAAAGAATATAGGAAAACAATCCTATATGGAATGTGTCAAGAGAACAAAATAGAGGATTTATAATATTCTAAGAAAAAAACCACGTTACCATATACATAATCACTTGGTAAAAATTTTTTTCATTAGGATTATACTTAAAATGCTAATATATAAATTAAATAAGATGTAGAAATTCATTATGTTTCTTATATATTATTGTATTAGGATGGCATATTAAATTATAAATAAGAATTTATTGGAAAACAAATATAAATCGTGTTTAACTAACTATCAAATGAAAACTAGATGGAGCTAAATATAATTTTACAGTATTGTGTTTTCCTTTATTTGTATTTTATGATTTTTGATTTATTTAATCTTTTCATGTATTTTATTTTATTTTTTTAATATGGGCAAAAAATTTCTCTTAAGAAGTTCCCTATATGGTTAATGAGAAAACAATTGTATGATAATGATGTTAATTTCTACAAATAATTTTTAGTTTTTAAAAATGAAACTATAGTTTGAATGGTAGTACTATTAGAAAATATTGTTATGATTGACTAACTTGTCTTATCTCGTAAAACAAAAGGTTCTCTCTCCAAGTACAAGATGTCTGTTTTGAGATTAGTTTATTTTTATTTTTTCTTATTTTCTCTCTTTTTAATATTTTTTTTTTGTTTTACGATTCCCTAATCATAATATGTGTTTGTTTTTACATTTATTATAATAATTATAAGAGATGGATGAATGCACCTTCTTATTTAAATTTATATATATTTTATATTAGAAAATGTAGTTTTTTTTAAAAATATCCTATTATTCCAAATGGTGGTCATGGTAGTGAGATACTAAATGAATATATATTTACTCAATTCCAAAACTGCAACCAGCATGAGAAAGAGTTCATTGAAAAATAAATTGGACATGACAAAGAGTTCATTGAAAAATAAATTGGACATGTTATCCTCCCAACCAGCAAGTGTAAAGTCAATGTTAGAGAAGGTTAGGAGCCTTGGAGGTAGTGGAGTCACATCATCATCATCCTAACTATTGAGTGCTATCAAGTGCTTATCGGCTGCATGACTAATGAGAAGTGGAGAATTGTTATTCTTAATAATTATTTATATAGAATGAGGAAAATTTTAACCTCTAATTTAGGAAAAATCAAATTTTTATCCAAACAAAGCCTTATATTTTGTTATATAAAGGAGTTGGGATTTTAAAATGCAAAATTAATAATATTAATTTTATGTTTAATAATGATTTTAGAAAATGTTTTTAATATTTTTAATATTATAAATTTACCTTCAAAAAGCTCTATTTAAGGTAGAATAAATAATCGGAATAATCATTTATTAATTATTATTTAAATATAACTTCCCTCCCTCCCATTTTAATCCAAATTATTGATCATAAAAAAATAAAAAAGGAAAAAAGCAAAGGAAAAAAAAATTATAATTCAATGGAAAATCAACAAATATGAGAGTAAAGGGCGTGAAAGGCGGGAGAAGGCGTTTCAGGAGCTAACAAGTTAGATAAAATGTGGTGGATGGGAGTAAAGCGGGTGTAGGCCAAAGCCAAACAGCATCCCCATCATGGAGACTGTGAAAGCTTAGGTGGGAGGGCTTCTCTACTCCCTTGGACCGGCTTGTTTTTTTTATCTCTACTAAATCCAAAAATCAAAAGGCCACCCTCTTCATTGGCTCGGGCATCAAGAAACCATTTCTGAAGTTGCCTTCCACATATCTTTACTAAATCTAAAAATCAAAAGTCCACCCACTCCTCTGACTCAGGCATCAAGAAGCCATTTCTGAAGTTGCCTTCCAGACGAGAGAATCCCTGAAAAGGCCCTTGTTTTCCTCTGCCACTCTCATTCCTCGCAGGTACTAATCTAATCAGGTTATTATTATTTTTGCAATCCTTGTTTGATTCCCAAGAAAATCCATCCCCCATTCGATTTCCGGGAAGATTCATGCTCCTTTGATTTCCAAGAAAATCCATGCAAAACCCCCAAGGAAAACCAAAAATATTCCTTTTTTTTTTTGCTCCCTGTGTTTTCTGGATCTGTTCTAGGGGTCTCTTTGCTTTTGTGCCATTGGATTTAAATTTCCTGAACCCTAAATCCACGATTTTTGACCCAGGCTGAAAAACACAACCTTGGCCTGCAAATCATGATAAGCTTACCGAATAGCATCTTTTTTTTTAAAAAAAAAACGGATAGCTTTTGTATCCTGTGCGTGGGTTGGACTGGTCGGAAATATCAGTAAATTTCCCGAAATATCGGTAAAAATACCGATAAATACCGAAATATCGGAGAAATTTTAAAAAAATTATCAAAATTTTCTAAAATGAAACGAAACATAATAGTTGTTGACATGTAGGGATTATGTATTCCTATATGGGATAGGAACCACCACCTAAACTAGGAAGTTGGAGATGTTAGAATGCATAAGACATGTAGTATAAGTTGATATTAGTTTAACAAGATAGAATCATGAGAGTTAATTATGTTTCTTGGTTTAATATTTTGATATATAATTTTATTTTAATTTTACAGAAATATGAATAATAAATTATCTTTGACGATTCGAGAGTGAATAAAGACTTAAACAAATGTAAGATATATTTATTTCTCATTTGCATGGTAGCACATCAACTAGATAGGATCATAATTCTATAAGAGAACCACATTTATTACTTTGGTTCAATACCTAATGAAATTAAATGTATTTAATAAGATGAAATATCATGAAGTAATAGAAATTTTAAATTGATAATTTGTGGCATTAACTACAATGACATGAATTGAATAAGACAATTTTTATAATTAACTACCCCACTTTCATATACTTGTAGACAACATGGATATATTACATGATGAATCCTTTTGATATATGATACAACATTAACATTTCAAAAGTGTTAAAACAATTGCTTTGTAGACAAAAAAAAAAAAAAAAGGTCTAATGCATGGAGCAAGAGCCCTTACTCTTAACAAGTTGATTCTAATGTTAAAATTCCTGATGATTAATTCATTGTGTATTTGAATCATAGAATGGATCGAAGTTGGATGTCTAAAGATAGAATGTCAAGGGAGTACGAGGAATGAGTTGAATACTTCATTAATTTTGCATTAGAACATTGTCCCAATCAACGTGGAATTCGTTGTCCTTGTATGCGATGTGGAAACTTAATACATCATACACCTACCAAGATTCGGGAACATATGTTTTTCAATGGAATTGACCAGAGTTATTGTACATGGTATTGGCATGGAGAAGCAGGTCCTACTAGTAGCCAACCAACTGAAATGGCACAACGTTATGACACGATGGATTGTAGTGACGTTGCTAGTACAGTAGAAATGGTTCATGTTATAGAAGATGAGTTTATGACAGACCCAATGTCATTTAAAAAATTGCTTGAAGATGCTGAAAAACCTTTGTATCCTAGTTGTATAAAGTTCACAAAACTTTCTGCACTAGTTAAATTGTACAATGTGAAGGCACGGTATGGGTGGTCAGATAAAAGCTTTTCAGATTTACTCCAAATATTAGGGGATATGCTCCCGGTCAACAATGAGATGCCCTTATCCATGTATGAGGCAAAGAAAACATTGAATGCATTAGGGATGGAATACAAAAAGATACATGCATGCCCAAATGATTGCATACTATACAGGAATGAGTTAAATGAAGCATCTTCATGTCCTACTTGTGGAACGTCAAGGTGGAAGGTAAACAAGGCAGGGGCAAGAAACACTAAGAGGATTCCCGCAAAAGTGTTGTGGTATTTCCCACCCATCCCTAGGTTTAAGAGGATGTTTCAATCTCCCACAATAGCGAAAGACCTAAAATGGCATGCACAAGGAAGAGAAAATAATGGTAAACTTCGACACCCAGTGGATTCCCCAACATGGCAACTAGTGAACTTGAATATTGGAGATATTTTTATATCCGACACAACTTGGATGTCATGCATATAGAGAAGAATGTTTGCGAGAGCATCATTGGAACTTTGCTTAACATTCCAGGTAAAACAAAGGATGGAGTAAAGTCTCGACTTGATCTTCTCGAAATGGGCTTAAGGCCTGACTTAGCACCAAGGTTTGGGTTGAAGCGAACTTATCTTCCTCCTGCATGCTATACTCTTAGTAGAAAGGAGAAGAAAATAGTATTGCAGACTTTAGCTGATTTGAAGGTTCCAGAAGGTTATTGTTCAAACTTTAGAAACCTTGTGTCCGTGGAAGAGCTAAAGCTTAATGGTCTTAAGTCACATGATTATCATGCACTTATGCAACAACTACTACCAGTAGCAATAAGATCCGTGTTGCCTAATCATGTCAGATATGCCATTACAAGATTGTGTTTTTTCTTTAATGCACTTTGTGCAAAGGTGGTGGACGTGTCAAGATTGAATGATATACAACAGGACATAGTGGTGACTTTGTGCTTGCTAGAGAAGTATTTTCCACCTTCCATCTTTGACATCATGCTTCATTTAACAATGCATTTGGTAAGAGAGGTTAGATTATGTGGACCAGTGTATATGAGATGGATGTACCCATTTGAAAGGTACATGAAAGTCCTGAAGGGTTATGTTAGAAATCATAATGGTTCAGAAGGGTGCATTGCTGAGTGCTATATCGCAGAGGAAGCCTTAGAGTTTTGTACAGAGTATTTATCGGGCATGGATGCAATTGGGATTCCTTATAGTGTGAAAGATGAATGGAAATGTGGGAAACCATTACTTGGTGGTCGTGCAATAACTATTCATGATTATAAATTGGTGAAGCAAGCCCATCATTATGTTCTACAAAATACAACCATTGTACAACTGTTTATTGAGTAAGTGTCATATATGTGAATATATGATTTTAAAACTCTAACTAATGTTTATACAAACCATGACTTGCCTATTTTTGTTTGATAGTGAACATATGAAATATTTGAAGACAAAATATCCTCGTCAATCAAAGAGAGTGAAGTGGCTAGAGGATGAACATGTGCGCATATTTAGTTATTGGCTTAGAAAAAAGGTATGAAACTATTCATACTCCCCTTAAAATTTAATGATTACAAAATTTAAATTACATTAACTTACATATCATTAATGAACCTTATAGGTTTCAGATGACATAAGTAAGAAAGAACCTATTGAAAAGGAACTTAAGTGGCTTGCACAAGGACCAAGACAACAAGTTCTTACGTACCCTGGATATATCATTCATGGTTGTCGTTACCACATCAAGAAGCGTGATGAGGCACGAGTCAACCAAAATAGTGGTGTTAGTATTGTGGCATCGACCATGCAAATTGCAAGTTCCAAAGATAAGAATCCTGTGCTTGGTGACGTGTTTTTATGGGATTATCACAGAGATATGGGACCTTGATTATAACATGTTTAACATTTGTGTTTTTAAGTGTGATTGGGTTGATAGCAAGAATGGTGTCAAAGTTGATGAGCTTGGTTTTACATTAGTTGATTTGAGCAAGATAGGACATAAATCAGATCCTTTCATTTTGGCAACGCAAGCCCAACAAGTTTTTTATGTAGAAGATCAAGTTGATCCAAGATGGTCTATTGTATTATCAAGGCCAAAAATGGAGTTGTTTGACATAGAAGGTGATGACAACATAGCCGACAATTGTATGGAGCATCACCCATTTGCGAATGGGATGCCTAATATTAAGTCTTTTGATGAAGTTGAAGATTATGATGAAATTTGTATGCCTAATATTAAGTCTTTTGATGAAGTTGAAGATTATGATGAAATTTGTATGCGTACTGATTGTGAGGGGATTTGGATTGAAAATTAAGCTTAATGCTTTTTTGTGGTTGTGATTGTGATTATTAAGTGTATTATGTGATTTTTGAGTTTTTGTTAATATACAATATGATGTTCAACAATGTTATGTTTTTATTTTATTCTTGTCAAATATATTTTTATTATTATATACTTGGTAAGATTAATTTTCATGTATTGCAAAGTTTGTACAACAATGATTTATTCATACTTATGAAATCATTTCGTAACTAATTTCTTTAGATTTAGTTGAGATACATTTTCAAGTGTTGTTTATTATTGCCTAATTCTGAATTATTTGGGAACTTGGGAGAAAAGTGCTACATTTTTACGGATGGCTCCACCAAGAAGAGATAAAAAGCAGGTAACTATTAAAATATCATGTTTTACTTTTGAATGTAAGATATATATATATATATATATGTATGTATGTATGTATGTATTATGAGTTTAATCACTTAGTCTTTTGATTGTCATGTAGATGGATGAAAAGGAAGGAAAACAGAAGATTACTTCACCAAAAAGGTTAAGAGGCCCAACTTTAAAACCTGAAATTGCTAAAAAGAGAAGTGAAGGACTGAAAATTGACATTCAATATAATGATGATGGTGAGGGAGTGGGTGAGGGATATGTACAGCTTGTATCATACATGGGTGTGTTAGCACGAACCATGGTGCCAGTTTATCATACTGATTGGAGAGTAGTGCCTGTGGAATTGAAGGAGAAATTATGGGATTGCGTTAAGGTATATAGAAATCTATTGAAATTATTTTTCTATATTTTGTGTAGACTGACATGATTATTAAATAACCAATATCTTCTTATAAAGTATGTAGTAATCTAATGAAATTATTTTCCTTTATTTTGTGTAAATAATCAAGATCTTATATTTTAGGGTGCATTCTTGGTTGATGAGAATAGCAAAACAACGTCATAGCATCCATTGGGACTAGCTTTAGGTCATTCAGGCACAGATTGACAAAAGAGTATATCCTGCCTTATAAGGATAAGCCCGAGTATCTTTTGCAGCCACCAACTGAATATAATTACATTCCAATTGAAGACTGGAGAAAGTTAGTGGCTAATAGGTTGTCAAAAGAGTTTCAAGTTAAATCAAAAAAAGGAAAAGAAAGGAGGGCAAAATACGTTTATATTCATCGAGTGAGTAGGAAAGGATATGCAGGACTTCAAGAAGAATTGGTAAGTTGAATTAGTATATTTTATTTTGTTGGACATTTACTTTTGTAAAGTTTAATTACTTCACTTTTTTGTTTTTTGATAGATGCAAAAGACAGGTTCGAGGAAACCTATTGATAGATGGGTCTTATGGAAGCTAGCAAGATTGAAAAAAGGTGAATATGATGAAGTTACGAGGCCTGTAGTGGAAAAGATTGTAAGTTGTCAAACCTTTACTTAGTTTTAGTCAATTTCATTTGTTTTTTTTTTTTATTTAATATGACTTTTGAAGTATCTTATATTTTTTTGGAGGATGAGTTGACAAAGGCTGTTGAGGAAGGGAAGATCACATGTGTTGGCCAAAAGGATATCCTCACTTTAGCATTGGGTACATTAGAGCATCCTGGACGGGTTAGAGGAAAAGGTGGAAAAACAAAGCCCAAACAATTCTTCAACACACCAAAACCCACAAAAACTCTTGAAGAGGAGGAATGTCAAAGGATGTTAATGGAGAAAGTCAAGAGCTTGGAAGAGGAGATCATTGCTTTGAAAGCTGGAAAAAAAGAACCCCTCACACCCCGCTCTGAAGTGAGCAGCACAAACATAAGGAAACAATTGTTGCAACATGAAGAAATAGGAGGGAAGACTGATGATAGTGCTCATGTGGAGAACCTATCAGCACAAGGGACTCGAAAAGCTTCTCCACTAACTCAGGTATATATGCCTTTTTCTAAGTTAAATTTATACAAACAATATATAAAATAACTATAATGAAAGACTAAGGATTACAAAATATGTTTTTACAGGTTTATAAATGCAAATTAGCTCTTGAAACTGAAGATAACATTGTTGCATATGGAACTTATTTACGAGATTCACAGATTTCCATTGATGGTGCTGATATATTAGTGGTCATCCTTTACCCTTTCAACCTAATGCACTTCTTCCATTCCCACTTTCTGAAAACATTAGGACAATAAGGGAGGGTGTTGGATATGAGGTTTTGTGGCCTATTGCATTTGTGATAAATGATGATGATGAGGTGAATAACGTTATACCCAAACTTTCAAAGTTGAGTTATATTTTCCTACACTCTTGGTTTCTTTATTTTTCATTTTAATGTCATGCATCTATTTATGTGTTTAGGATGTTGGCAAGAGAAGAATAAAATGAAGAAGATACAAGCATCCCCAAAGAAAATCAAATATGAGAATCCTAGAGATGTACAACTGTTTTCTAAAACAGTTTCAGCAATGTTGGAGGGTAAACCGGCACCCAAAGTTGACTTTCCAATCAATGTTTTTGGGATGAAATTTCAAACTTTCCTCTTGACAAGTGAAATGAATGATGTAATTTCTGCAAAAGAGTTGACTATGAATTGCATATGTTTCTATATTTGGTGAGATTTTGTTGTAAATTTTATGTTACATTCATGATATAAATAAGTAGAAGCTGTTTTTTTTTTTTTTTTTTGTCAAGTAATTCTAAATTGGGTGATATTTCATTAGGCGGTTGCATGAACATCTGGATGAGACACTACAGGAGAAAATTATATTTATTCATCCAGGAATGGTGTCCAAGGCTGGAACAATAGCCCCACAAATTGAAAAAAGAGCAAGGTTCATTGCTGATCGCCTAATTGACTCCAAATTGGCAGACTTGGTTTTTCTTCCATATAACCCAAGGTAAGTTGTTAATCATAATTGTTTTTAATTTCTTAGCCTTATAAATGCTATTTATCTAAATTATATGTTAATATATTGTAGGTTTCATTGGGTTTTGGCTGTAATTGACCTCAAAGCACAAATAGTCTACTATTTAGACTCGCAATTGCAACAGCCATACCAAGATATAAAAGATATTGTGAACATGTAAGCCTACCATAATTTTAGTTTTCATATCTCAAAACGAACACTAATGTAATCTTATTTTTTGTAGGGGGTTTCGAATTTTTGTATCTCAAAAGAAGAAAGGATCTAAAAAAGAGCTCAAGTGGATGGTTGTTGAGGTTACATTTTTTTTTTCTCCAAAACTTTTTGAAGACTTACCTACATTTAAGTTGCTTTCTTGAATGAAAATTTACTTGATTTTTGAAATGTAAAGATTCTATATGGCTTTCTCTCACATGAATATAAATCTATATATATATATATATATGAATTTTCTTAGTTTATAATTGTTTTTGTTATTATTTCCTATTTCTAACTTGAGTTGAGAAGGATACATATATGTTTGTTTCACTACCTTACGAAAATATAATCTAAAATGCTATGAATACAATGTACTCATATGTCCATTATTCCACTATTAATTAATGAAGTAGTACTAAAAAAGAACAAACCCATTTTTTCATGTGATTGAAAGATTTATGATCCATTTTTACCTTCTACAATTAATATTTCAAGAAATAGTAATAGAAACTAGAAGAAAAATAGTAAACTTTTTTTTAAAAATGCATGACTAGAATACTTTTTTCAATTGTATTATGATGTGGAAGATCAAACCTTAGAAAATTCAAGCATAAAAAAATTAATATATACATAATTAGTCAATTTGAAATGTTGGTCATAGGAAGAACAATTATTAAATTTTGATCACTATATCCATAGCATTTACAATCCTTTAGAACAATTTAGATGTGTGTGTGGGTAAGGAAGCAATGGGGATCCTTTAGATAGCTTTGATCATGTTACTTAGGTGTGAGTTGTTCTTTATATCTTTCTTTTAACCTTAGTATGTCTTATATACATCCTATATTTAGTTTAGATGTTTCTTGTAAGGCACAACCTCTCTCTCTCTCTCTTTAATCAAAACTCTTTACTCTTTTATCCATCTTCAATCAAATTGTTCATATGTAAAACATTTATTCCTTATAATTACTAATTGCATTTCTCTTCTATAATGTCAATCTATGAGATGTAAAATGAGGTTAATAGTACATATTTCCAAATATATTATCGATAATTGCTCTTGAAGCTTGATTGATTTACCTTAATGAAGTCTTCAAAGTCATGATCTTTTCTAAGGGATATTCTCACATAGACAAAAGTTAACTATTATATTTTTTAAAAGTTAATCATTATTCTTAATAAATATAATTAATCATTACCTTTATCTATTCATTTTTTTTCTCCATATTTCACATATACATGGTATTGTACATTCTTATATTTTACCTAATTTAACCCTCCAAGTTGTAAACATGGGAGCTTAAGGTATTATGCTAGACATGTATTGAGTATAATTTAGGTGTAAATTTTACTTGAAACTAACATTATGTCATTCATTCCTTTTTTAAATTTAAAATGTGAATGATGAAAAAATTGACCAAATTTATATGATGTCATATTTAATTGTGAAATTTTGTTGCTATAATTTTGCTCATAGGGGCCCAAACAGTTGGATGGTGTCATGTGCGGATATTTTGTCATGCGATACATGCGAGACATAATTGCAAATAGAAGTCTCTTAACATCTCAGGTTTATCTGCCTATGTATTTTCATAAGTACATGAGAACTTATACATATATTTAATGTTTCACAATAACATATTTTCTCTTGTCATATATTTTAGTTTGAAGGAAAAAAAACCTATTCACGAGCTGAGTTAGATGAAGTGAGATCTGAATGGGTCTCATTTTTTAGCACTCTTATCTTAGACCAAGTATAGTGGGTATGTTAATTTATAATTTTTTAATAAAATTTCAGACATAAATTTCAATTAATGTTGCATCTTTTCTCTTTGCAAGGTTTCGGGTGACATTTGCAGTTGTTGCAATTTTGAGATGACAAGATCATATGTAAGATCTTATTGTCATGCATAGATGCTAAGTTTTGGATACTTTTGGGTACATACCTATATCTTTTAAAAGATACATTTGATGAAAGTACTAATTCATGTTTTTTTTTTATTATGTATGTTTGTTGATTCTTTTGCATAAATTTTGGTACATGTTAATATCATTTTAGTAAAATTTCAAATATAGACTTAAAGTAATGTTTTTTTTTTTTTTTTTTTTCTTGCAAGAGGTTGGGTGGCATTTGTAGCACTTGCAATTTTTAGAGTATAAAATCATGTATAAATTCTTGGTATCATGCATAATTATTTAATTTTTGGTTCTTTTTTAGTAAATATCTTATATATATATATATATATATATTTGATAATAGTATAAGATCATGTATACTTGTTAGGTTGTTTGTGGATACATTTTGATATATTTAGGATACATATTTATATCATTTTAATGAACTTTCAAACACAAATATAAAATAATGTTGTTTTTTTTCATACTTGCAAAAGATTAGGTGACATGTTTAATATACATTGGATGTAGATTTTATGAATAAAAAATGATACATAATCTATCTAAAGCAGATTTTACTTGGCTGTCTTAGTAATGCTACAAAATGAGTTTAACCTTGCCTTTTGTTAATCTTGCAGGTTCATAGAAATGTTATCCAACATAAAGGAAAGTGCCACTCTTCCTCTCCATTGAAATGGTGTTCACCATGGAAGGAAAGCTCCTCTCATCAATTAGTTTTTGGTTTGCCAATGCCATAACAAGTTAAGGTTAGCTCCTTGCTAGTGATTAAATTTGAGATTTCAAAATTTTCAAAGATCGTATCAACTTGAATTTGGTTTAGGAGTTGAATGTCTTAGTCCTACATGGTATCCATTTTAAATAACACATCTTGTCTTTCATTTCACATCCATGGAGTTGAGGTTGTAAACATGTTATCAAAATCTAAAGCTGCAGTCCTAGAAGTTGTCCCAAACAACAAAGGGACTCACAACCAAGTAAGTTGAAGAATAATCTTTCAATGCATTTCTCTTTGGTTATTAATGTGTTGTAGTACAAATTAAGGTCATAAGATAAGTACATTATGAATTTTGTATATACAAACAATGGTCTTTGCTAATCTGATAAGATGTCTTATTTGTTGCACACCATCATGTTATTACTACAGATCATTCTTCTTCCTGTTATAATAAAATAGGATCTCTTTCAAAGATGGAAAGGTCAATTCACCTCGAAACTTTCTTGCTAGTACCCACTTCGAGGTTGTTCATAAAAATCAAATGACTCTCTTCAATCCCCCATTTGTATATGGTTTTCTCACCTTTTGGACTTCAACTGCTTCTCAAGTGCCATCTTCTAAGTCATATATCAAGCAATCTAAATCAGGAACATACCTTGATTCCTTCATATGCCCAATCAAATTTTCCAGAACTTGATATATCCCCTCTATTTTGGGGCCCACCTCATCCCCAACAACAAAACTATAGACATGATTTCCTACCTCGACCCAGCTCCTACCAGTCTCCTTCTTATTTCCCATTCTTTTCATCAACTTTCTCAGTCTTACAAACTCCCCCACTTACCATCAGCAGCATATATATTTGATAGCATCACATAAGTCCCTGCCATATTAGGCCTCAGATCCAATATCCTGTGAGCAGCTAATTTTCTGGAATTGGGAAACCTGTGTGCTTTACAAGCTCCAAGAAATGGCCCCCAAACGCACTCATCAGGCTTGAATGGCATGCTCTCTATGAGTTCATAAGCTTCCTCAACTTTCCTAGCACGTCCTAGCAAATCCACTTCACACCCATAAATCTCCTGGTCTGGACTAATGTTATAATCACCCACCATTAATTTAAAATATCTCAAGCCTTCATCTACAAGTCCAACATGACTGCAAGCACTAAGAATGCCTATAAACAAGACTCAGTCAGGCTTAATATCTGACCTGATCATCTTGTCAAACATTCAACAACCTCTTCTCCATACCCATGAGTCTCATACCCAATCATCATGGTAGTCCAAGAAACCAAATCTCTACGAGACATACCCCCAAAAACTTGGTATGAATCAGCAATATTTCCACATTTGGAATACATGTCTATAAGGGCATTAGACAAGGCCAAATTCCCATCAAGGCCTCTTCGAATAATCCTCCCATGAATCTGTTGTCCACAATTCAAAAATGCTAACGTCACGCAGGCAGCCATAATGCTGGTAAATGTGAAGCTAACTAAGATAAGAAGAAATAACATGTAGGATAAATCACTCAAAGAGGGTATATCCAAGTCTCAGAAGAATTTGACACTGGTCGGATAAATTTTATACTTAAACTGAATATAGAATGTCTACCCACCTGGTTTGAGTGAAGATCTAATGTCCCTAAAGGAGAAAGTGCCCCAATCTCTGCTGGTAGCAAAGACAACACATTATTCTTGAAACTTGAAGCCACAACAACTAGATGAATATCAAATATAAAAAGATTTAAAATGAAAGAAAATCTACGTACACCAGACACTCCCAAATATCTAAATTTTTTTGCAACAAGGAATGAGAATATGACCCCATATAAAACTCTGCAAGGGAACAACAACCCTTTATTGATGCTGGTATTGATCAAATTCCTGCATAACTCAGATGCACATGTTTCATTAGAAGAGTTGGGAGAAAATAGTTCAGATAAAAGAGTATACTTAAAAACCACTATTAATTCCTCTAAAACTTTACATACGTACTGGAAAAACCTTGTAGAGACTAGATTCACTAACTGTTCTGATGAAAGTCAAGACGAATGAGACGTGAAAGCCTTCCAATATTCTCTGGCAAGCCAGTCAACAAGTTTCTTGCTGTGAAAATAGCAAGCAAACACAGTTTTGAGAATACTTTAAGTATATTTAAACAAAGAATCAAATATTGGTGGCATCAGATAAAGGACTATTTACATGTCTCAATTGGATTGGATCTTTCATATCCCGCGATCAAGTGTTCCATGTGATCAAATCCCTTTGATTCATTTCATAGAAATATCTATTTGCTTCAGAGAAACAACTACACCTGCAATACATGTCTAGTATAGAATTCATGACAGGAAGATTGGATTCAAACCCATGTTTAGTCACTGCTGCATGCAGTTTTGGACTAATTGAATCGAGTTTCTCACTATGAGTGGAATTGGATGAAAATGAGTGGTAGATAGTAGTCATGAGTGGATACATCTAGTGTTCTAATCTTGGTTCAGAACTATGTTTTGGACTATTTGATAATAGTATAAGATCATGTATACTTGCTGGGTTGTTTGTGGATACATTTTGATATATTTAGGATACATATTTATATCTTTTAATGAACTTTCAAACACAAATATAAAATAATGTTGTTTTTTTTTCATACTTGCAAAAGATTAGGTGACATGTTTAATATACATTGGATGTAGATTTTTTTTCATTGAATTTTTAATAAACTTTAAAAAATAAATATAAAATAATGTTACTTTTTTCTTTCTTGCCAAAGGTTAGGTGACATTTGCAGTGCTGCAGTTTTTAGAGGAGAAGATCACGCATAAATTTTTGTTATCATGTACAACTACTTGATATTTGGTTATTTTTGGGTAAATATCTATTCTTTTTTCATATATATTTGACAAGATAACAAGATTTTATATAGTTGTTAGGTTGTTTGGGAATATATTTGGATACATGATTATATCCTTTTATTAATCTTTCAAATATAAACATATACTGATTTTTTTTTCTTACTTGCAGAAGATTTGGTGGCATTTGCAGCAATTACAGCACTTTTGAAGGCACAAGATCATGGCTACATTATATTTATCATGTATAACTATTGGATTTTTGGGTACATATATGCCTTTTTTTGGATGTATGTGAGATAATATAAGATTATGCAAGGATATTAAGGTTTTTTTTTTTTTGTCAATATATTTGCCTACATGTTCATATTTTTTTTAAAGTATATTTTATACATTCATGTACTTTATATATATATATATATATATATATATATATATATATATATATATATATATATATAGACACACACACAACAGGTTCAATTTTGATGCAGATTATTTGGGCAACATGTTGACATGTTCCATATGCAACCTTGATATGAAATAAAACAATTTCCTTTATATGAATAAAGAAATCTTGACATAAAAGAAATTGTATTCCTTGACATAAGAATAAAAGAACCTTAACATATTAAATTTCAACTTTGAAAAAAAAAATAACAGAAAACATCCTTGACATATGTGTAAATTAAATTTAAAAGCATTTAAAACAACGTTGACATATATCATACTTAAGCTTAACATATAATGAATATAATCTTGACAAAACAATGAGTTAACCATCACATATGTTTAACCTAACCTTGACTAAAGTGGAAGAAACGTTTTAACATATGTCATATTAATAAGATTCCTACATTGATAGAAATAAGGTCTACTTAACATATGCATATGTCAAGCTAGCTTTTATCATTTCTTGACACTGGCATAGACGACATATGTGAATACTGATCTACCTTAACAGATATACCTTATCTTGACGATGAAAAACTGTCAATGAAGACCTTTTTTCTTGTAGTGATGCACTCTTAGCTCATCAAGATGCATTTTAGCTCATCTCATTACTAAGTGCATTTGGGGACAACACAATTAGATACTTTAGCTCACTTAGGCACCTCTTAAGTAAGTTCACTTTAGGTACACTTTAAGTCACTTAGGCACCTTTTAGATAAGTTCACTTAGGTTCACTTGAACTCACCTATATACCTTTTAGGTAAGTTCACTTAGTTTTGTTGCATCACACTTAGTCATATTTCAGGAAAGTTCACATGAATGCACTTAAGCTTGCGTTAGCTCACATTAGCATACTTAATTGAATTTTAGGTAACTTTCACTTAACTCACTTAAGCTCACTTAGTTACACTTTAGGAAGATTCACTTAGTCTAATTAAGTACACTTATAGTACACTTCAACTTAGTTCATCTAGTTTCATTTCAAGATTATTTTTCTTAATTGCATTTAGGATAATATCTTGTGTCACTTACATGTCATATGCATGGGGTTGTTTTGGTTCATGGTATATTGCATGGCATATGTATGAGATTATCTAGTTCATAGCATATTACATGATCATGTGCGTGGGGATGTTTAATTCATACCACCTTATAGTACTTTATTTTGGAAAAACTTGAAAGATTAATTGGACTCTTTCGATTTTTGTAGGATTCTCTTGAGGCATCAAGCCATTGGAAGAGAAATAAAAAGATTGGAGGACCACTTTGGATATACACAAGCTACATATGGATAGAACAAAGCTGCCACATTTTTTAAGTGAAATTACACACAGTTGTGGAACTATTTTTGGAGAGAACAAAATTCTCTTTTAAGAACACCAACCATAGGGGATTCTTTAGAGGGATAAGGGTTGCACAAACATATGGAGAGATGATGATCTTTGGAGATATATATTTTTTTAAAATTAAAAAAAAAAAAATCAAGAGGACCACATATGGATTATAGGCTTCTTACTAGGCTTAATTGACTTGAGTTCACCATGGGCTTGGGTCAACTAATCTAATCCAAAAAGGTCACTAATTGATTAATTAATCACATAGGACTCTAATTAATCAATTAGTACATTCTAGAGATACCGTTCACTTACCCTTGTGCAACTTGCGTAGTTACTAAAACACCCTTATGTACAAAAATGAACTAAAAATTCATCCAACCCTCATAAACCATGCCATCAAATAATATGAGCTCAAAGTGGGGACTACTAGGTCCCATAGGATGTATTAGCTCCCTTAGATTCAAATTTTGAAGTTGACTCATCATCCCACTACAGATAGTCAATTACACTCTAATTCCCTATGTATATTACAATGAGACACCAAGTGCTTAAGCCCATGACCTGCTATCCACTATATATCGTCTCCCCATGAATTGGACATTTAGGGTCTAACAAGGTGAAAGTTACCAGTCTTTCAAGACTGCCTCTATAATCTTTGAGTTATAAACCCTCCTATTATGTAATCAACTCTAGCTCACTAAGAGCATATGTCAAATTCCATTAAAGGAATCACTACAAACCCATGGATTTCATGATCACACATCCTTAGGATTACCCAAGGGGACTCACTATTTCAAAGCCTATGAGATATCATAGTGTCTCTATTGAGAATATCTATTACTATTGACTTTCATCAATAGTGACCCAATAAAAAAAGAATATATAATTAGCTTATGATCTTACCTATAAGTCAAAGTCATTATTAACTTCTGCACAAACTCAATATTCTCTCAAGATTGAGAGTCTATATAGTATAGCAGCTTAGTAAAGTTATGACTAGTCCAAAGCTTTATGTCATGGCTCACTGTAGGTCTTGTCCAATGTGTAACCATACACACTAGTGCATGCACTCACCATAGGAAGCTCATCTCAACGGTCGACCAAGACCAACCATCTCTCTAATTAGGAGGAGGTGCACTATAACCTCAAATGGATTGCCTAAATCTATGAAATGAATATGAACAAATCATCTACTTGTAAGAAACTCATAACTTAGATCTTCCATGCAACTCCTAATATACCCAAGTCATGTACAATGCAAGAAATGTTAGGCCAGAATGCTTATAAAATATAATGCATGAGTTAAAGATAGATAAAAGTGAATCTGGAATATCAATAAATGAATAATGTAATCTAAAAATGTTACATCATATCATGTTTTCAAGGGTTGTATACTAATCATTTTAATAATAAATCTATAACACAAACATAATAAATTGTAAGTAAATTGATTATTTAAAGCATGCATTAACATATTCTCTTAGTTTGCTAGTTTGTTTCAATTACCAAGGAAGTGGTTAGCCAAGATGATGGAAGTTGTTGCAACAATCACCCTAAACTCAGAAGTTGTGTTTCTAGCCAACATGATGATTCAAATGGTGGAAAATGTTGGACATAATATATCTCTCATTGTACCAAGGGAGACTTTTGCAAGAAATTACTTAAGGGTCCTATTTTCCACTATTATTATTGATGACATGCTTTGTCATTAAATAATATCAATAATCTCTCCATCTTAATGATAATATGAATAATATCCCTCAAATGATGTAATATTTTGGAAATATAGCATCCCTTCTTGTAATAAGAGAGTCGTTTTCAAGAAGGTGCTTGAAGCTTTCTTTTGTCATTGTTAATGTTGATGGCATGCTTTACCTTTGAATAATATGAATAACATCTCTTCATAATACCAATCAAATTTATGAATGGTAAGTATCATCTTGGTAATGCTATGAACATATGAGTATAACATTTCCTGTGCATATTATTTATAATAACAATAATAATAATAGTAAGATCTTGTTATTTTGAAAAATCTATTTCATTGAAGTCTTTAATTTTGATGTTTAATTAAAATCTATGAATTGTTTACACAAAAGCAAGAATAGGTCATTTTTTGGATCATACCATTTTTATCATTTTCTTCACCATTCAAATCTTCTTATTTTGAAAATTCTATTTTATTAAAACCTTTAATTTAGATGGTTAATTCAAATCTATGTATTGTTTACAAGAAAGAAATAACTAAACATCTTGTTTGTGCAATATATACATATAATTTTATATATGACATTTTTTTCTTAAGAATTATACATCATACCTAACCTGAGAATCACATCATCCCTAAAAGGTAAGTGTACATATATGAGAATTGCATCTTAAAAATTACATATCATTCCATAATTTGTGGGGTCACATTATCACTAAAATATTAATGACACAATAGCTAGAATTTTAATGGAGTAATATGTGATTTCAACAAAAACATAAACTTGTAATAACAATTTGAATTATTAGTCTTTATAATTTAAAGTAGTTTCGTAAAACATATTATATTTTACACTTCAAACTAAACATAAATTTCAATAATATGAATAACTAAATAGCACATAATTTTGTGTAATACAATTTAATTTAAAAATTGGTGATTACTTAATGAATAAAAAATTTACAAAATTTTAAAAGCTGATGAATTTGTTTGGTTAAAAAGCTTAACGAATTTTTTGTTTAATTTTAAAAGCAAACTCATTAAGCTTTGTTTGGTTAAAAAAGCGAACTCAAAAGCTTTGTTTTTATTGTTGGGTGTGGTAGAAGGATCACCAACTTATATATATAATAGTACATTAACTTAACTAAAATGATATGTGGTGTGTAGTCAATTGGCCTTTAAGGATGACAATGGGTTGTGTTAAGGTAAGAAATAGTGAAAATTTTATCAACTTGAATAAGTCCCATTTACTAATCATGTCAAAATAATTTAATACAAACACAACTAGTTTATTAAGTAGGTTAAATTGTCATGTCTATGAATTGACATGGATAACCTGTTAATACAATTTTAAACTATTAAACTTGTTAACATGATTATAATCTGTTAAACCTTTTGATATGATTATAAGCTGTTAAACCTTTGGATATGATTGTAATTGATTTGATATACTAATATGATTCTAATTGGTTTAATTTCTTAATGTGATTTCTATTTAAAATTTATGAATGTACTATTTTAAAATACTTTTTAGTTGCTTTAATTTTTAATTTTTTAAAATATTAATTAGCTTAATTATATCATTTCAATTGTAATATGTTTATAATATAAAAAAAATTAAAATTTTAATTTTATGTTTTTTATAATTTTTTGTAAGACTTTAATTATAAAATATTTTTAATCTTTATAATGGAATCTTATTTAGTTATTTATTTTTTTTAACTAATTAATATTTACAATTAAAAATTTATTTTTATTTTTATAATTTTTTGATATGTAAAATTAATAAATTTATATGGGTTCAACTGGTCATGAATGTTCTAATAAATAAGTCATTTTGACATGATTAAGAAAATCAGTCATTTTGATACAACTAAGTAAATGAGTCATTTTGACAAGATTAAGTAAACAAATTGTTTTGACACAATTAAATAAATGGTTTAGTATGACACTAATAATTAAATAAATAAACAAATTAAATGGGTAAGACAAAAATAATCAACCGAATACAACCCGTTTATTGAACAAGTTATATGGGTTGACACAAGTATAATATACATGAACATAATTACACCTAACTCGAACATACTAAAATTCATGTCATTTTCAAGTCTTGTTATCCTTTAATGTCAAAATTGCCGCTCCTAATTGATCTATATATTTTGTATTTATATTGAAATTCAAGCTAAGCAATATAATACTGTATCCTTTGGCTCACATGTTACAAGCATTATGTTATTGATATGAAGTATCACCATTTTTATTCATTCTTTACATTATCTTATTGGGGATGTTTTCCAAGTCCTAGCAAGAATATCTCCATATGCATATGCTGTAGACGGGCTGTTGGGCTATCAAACTGGACGAACGGCCCGGTTCTTAAGGAACTGGTCAAGGGTTATTTGACCAACAGGCTAGTGGCCTACAACCCTTATTCCAGCTTGGGTCACCACAATTGGGCCTTATTCCAACTTGGGTCACCACAATTGGATGTCAAGCCCACTAACAAGCTTGAAAGGCAAGCTGTGGTCCAAGGTATGTCAATTGCGCATTGAGTCAATGCACCTTTGCGAAAGGATTTGAGCCATGGACCACCAAGTGAAAACACATAAGCTCAACCCGTAAGCTATGTATCAATTTGTTTAATATTTTTGTACAATAATATATATAACAATATTGATTTTTTTTTTTTCAAATTTCTATCATATAAAACTATTAAATAGATATAAATTTTCACATTCATGTTTATTTTTATTACAATTATATAATGATGATTATGGAAATAATATAAATTAATTAATATAATCATTTTAAAATAATAAAATATGTAGACATTGAGATAAAATTAAAAATTATAATTTTCTTTTCATCTTAAATATATCATCAAACTTAAATATTATACATCTTCTATTTAATAAAATTTTAAATATTTAAGACATTTATATTTATATTTTATGATTTAATTTGAGATATTAAATATAAAGAATGAAATATTATTAAGAATTTTAATTATATATTTTTAATTTTATACAATATATAAATTATATATTTATGACATTATTGGTTCGACTATAGTGTAACTACTAGTATGACCATTAAATTGTGAACTAGTAAATTTTCCGATTCAATGACTAATCCGATTCTGAAAGCATTGGTTGTATGACCATTAAATTGTGAACTAGTAAATTTTCCGATTCAATGACTAATCCGATTCTGAAAGCATTGGTTGTCGAGCTTCAATGTGAACTAACTGCTATTGCACTTAAGTATGTGATCTCGTCTATGGATGCTTCTCAGAAGTTGCCTTCAAGTGGTTTTTTTAGGGATTTGTTAATGTTTCTTGCCTTGTGCTTTATATGGCCGTTGTGATTTACAAACGGAGAAAGGGTTGGGGGGAGAGTGGATTGTTGTTAGGTGCATTATTCATCTCCCCATCACAGGCTACTACAGCAGTGAATTGTTCAGGGTTTTCTGGGTCTTCTAATTTTAAATTTCTTTTGCTTAGGTTTTAACTGATGATCAGGTTTAATTGGTATTGAGGTTTTAGTTTAAAAGCTTTAATAAACAATGGATTAAAATTTGATGGGGCTTTAACTCCCTAGTACTCCTAATTTGATGCTGTTAAGATGCTTCTTGTTCTATTTTTCCTACCTTGTTTTGGTCATTTCATTCTTTATATTGGTTTTAAACTTGATAAGCTCTGGGTTGAATTAATCTCTGAACCCTATCGTCTTCCCTCCCTTACTTGTCATTTTGCATCTCCTTTCTCTTTTGGGTAACCTTCTCCTCTCGGTGCTTATTTTCTATGAATTTCTTGTCTAGTGAAAATAGTTTGAAATAATGTATGCTGATAAATATCTTGGTTTCTGTGTCTCTTTCTCCAGAAGCCGAAGTCTCTTGTCGATCATTATGAAATACTTTCAGCTTTCAACATCTACTTAACCTGTAGATGTGTTACCAGTATGAAGTAGGACCAAACTTAGCGCCAGCAGAAGCTTTCTTAGATTAATGTGAGGAGTCTCAGGACCTGTAGTCAGTGTAAAGTAATTCTCTTTTTTTATGGCCTTAAACAGTCAGCGTTGGTTGAAGTTGCTTCCAAATTCATTTTAGAAGGGCAGAAAGTAGGTCGTAAAACAAGTGGTAGATTGGATGCGGTTGTTCATTGATTACGGTATGCAATAGGAAGTGTGAAGTAACTGGAAGTGGGAATTTTGGTTGTGTTCTGGTAGTGAACAGAGGGTTCCACTCAACTGGGTTGAAGAGGATGGGGGAAGCCCATGGACATGGGCATGGGCATGATGAACCATACTACATCCATGCCAAGCACATGTACGACTTGGACAGGATGAAACATCAGAAGGTAAAGGTGCCACTTTCTGTCTTAGGTGCTGTAGGCACAGGTGTTGGACTGCCTATTTTTGCTGTCGTTTACCAGCAGAGAAAGACTGCATCAGCCTTAGTTAATCATGTGGCTGCAATAAGAGCAACGACTTGTGAGCATTTAAAAATGACCAAAACTACCATTCACTGAAGGATTATTGGAAAATTATAACTGTTATTTTCAATTTCTTGGGATAAAATTTATCAAAAATGCATTTAATATTTTTAAAAATTAAATATTTATCTTCAGTGCCTAGAATTTATAACTTTTCCCACTGGTAGAGGAAAAGGCTACTAATGTGTAGGAGAGGATCCGCAATACACAGCTCAAAGATTGCTAGGGAAGCGTGCATCCAATTGTTCAATGAAATCTTCAATATAGCCCATCTTCAAGGAGCACATCCTATGAATGGATTCATAATGTTTCCTGTCGTGGATTGTAATAGGGTACGTATTCCTTACCAAGATGCCTTGATAATCACTGTATCAGTTAAGAGGTTTTACCTTGTTGAAGCTACTTGGCAAGTCAGGTTAACCACTTCGACTCACAAGGATTAGTACACCTTCTTTGAGAGAATTAGTGTTATTCATTATGAAAATTCAGTGATTAACTCTTCCATTTGCCGTGCTTGGTAACCAATTCTTATAATATAATTTTTTTTACAGCAATTAGATCTATTCTAAGAAGGCTTCCTCTTCATCTTATCATCAAATGTCAATTTATTTGATAGTGAGACCAAATCAACGCATATGATGACCAACTTGCTTCGAGACTGATCAACCGAGTATCTCAAACTCTAGAAGCCATTGTGGAGAGTAACTAGCAAAAGGAAGATGCTGATAAATAGCAATGTAAGGCTTGGTTGGTAGTAGGTGAGGACTAAGATAATGGAACCCAACAATTAAACCACTGATTGCCTCGCCATTGTTCAAAGGAGGCCATAAAAAAAAGGTGATGTTAGGAACATCACTTCCAATGGAGGAACAAGAGAGATTTCTAGAATTTCTAGGACAACATCCAAATGTGTTCCCATGGTCTCACCTTGACAAGTAGACCATAGTTGTCACTATGTGCAAGTAAACCTCACCTTGACATGAAGGGTATCAACTGGACCATAGTTGTTACTATTTACAAGCAATGTGTAATTTGATTAGATAAAAGGTTAGGAAATTTGCCCCCAAATGACTTCAAAGTATCAATGAAGACTTGAATAGATAGATGGTTGCTAGACACATTTAAGAAGCTCAATACCCAAATTGGATCTCTAACGTGATCATAGTACCAAAAAAGAATGGGAAGTAGCAAGTGTGTATTGATTTCACTATTTGAATGAAGTTTACCATATATATATTAAATCATCTAAACTAAACTAAAATTAGAGCAAATCTACAAGTAAATATTTTGTCACATAGAACCACTTAATCTTCTAAACTAAAACTGTAGAAAATTACTAAACTAAACAAGATGGATCAAAACTAAAATTAAAATCAATTTTTTTTATAAAAAAAACAAAAAAAAAAACTTATTACATGAGTCAATCAATCTAATGAACTAAAATTATAAAACTATAAATTGGATAGGATGATCAAAATCTAAGCCAAAACTAAATTAAAATAAGAAATCTATCATATAAAATCCGTTAGACTAGTGAACTAAAAAAATGAAAACACATAAACTAAAAGAGATGGATCAAGACAAAAATTAAAACTAATCTAAAAATAAGAATTTATTCTCATGGAGTTAATTACATTAATGGACTAAAATAATAAAAAATATCTAGACTACAAATAAATTGAAAGTAAATTAAAACATATTAAAAGCATGAACTTATTCACATGGGTAATTATATTAATAAACTAAAATCATAAAAATATTTAAACTAAAACTAAAAGCAAAACAAATTTAAGAACGTGAACTTACCTATCCATGTCAAAATGGTGGCTGCTGCTGGTGTATGGAACGCCAATGTTGATGACGCGTTCCATCTTTCGAACAAGAATCTGGTGTGCGTTGATGTTTCTCCCTAAGGTCCATGCATGGTATTCTCCATATGCGGGCAAAGTGTTGGAGAATTCCGTGGTCACTCTCCATGGTGGGTGATCAATCCCAAAGTGGACTGTACGTCCATTGAATTGCAGCCCGTGCAGGTTATGGACTGGCAGCAGAATGAAGCCTTCATCCATGCGTACTGCCTTGTCTCTCCTTACATTTGGAAGATGCAGCCCACTCACTTTGAATGAGTGGCATGCATGGTTCTCTTCAAGATACCGTGGAGATCTTATGGAAATTGGGATGTGGACCCCTCAAAAGTTACAGGCGTGGGGATGCTTGCGCGTGGACTGGTTGTCTTCAACTCATGATGCGTTCCAAACGACCAAAAAATGCCCACACATGCGTACTGGTTCTTCCTGTCGAGATGGCGGTTAATTCCCTTGCTTTTTCCGTGGAGAATCCATGGTGATCCCTCTCAACTTTACCCTAGTGCGCGCTTATATGGGGAGATCAAGAAAAAAATCCCCCCTGTCATCAATGCACTCTGTAGTCCTCTTGCCTTTTTTTAAATTATATTCTTTCTTTATCCAAAATTGCATGAACATCCTCCAAAGATCCCTATATGGCAGCCACAAGTCTAGAGAATTTCACCTTCCCAAATCTCTTTCCTTCCAAAACGAAAATCTCTTTTATAGGGGTGCAATTTGTACGAGTTGGCCCGATCAAACTTGATGTTTGGGCAAGCTTGGGAAAAAATTTTATTACTTAGATTGAGCTTGGTCTAGCTTTTCTCAACCCGAGCTTAATTTGGGTTGGGCTCAGGTCAAGGTTTGAACAACCTCAGCCTAACCTGAACCTGATTTAATATTTTTATAATATTTATTATCCTACATGATAATATTCATCTTCTTTTTAGATTTTTTTTAAATATCAAATTATAATTATATCATATATTGTTTTCATTTTTTTTAAATAAACTTATTTTATTTTTATATCATACACTTTAAAAAAAAAAAAAAAAGATATAGAATTTATTTTCATTTTTTTATCATTATCTTAAACTTTTGTGTTATTTATTATTTAAATTTTAGTATAAATATATAAAAAAAAAAATTAAAAACTACTATATATGGATTTTGAATCATGCAGCCCAATCAATTCGACCAAGTCAAGTGCAACCCAATCAACGTAAGTGTAACTCAATCAACCTGAGTTTAACCCGATCAACCCGAGTTTAACCCGATCAACCCGAGTCTAACTCGACCAACCTAAGTCTAACTCGACCAACCTGAGTTTAGAAAAATGAGGTTGGATTAGGCTTGGGTTGAGTACCTTGGGTTAAAGGTCGAGTTGGGTTGAGCTTGAGTTAGTTGTTTCTTAAATTGGGTTAGGCTTGGGTTAGTCATCAACCTGACTAACCCACCCAAGTTGCGGTCTTACCCTTTTGTATGTGAATATCCCCAATACTTGTACTCCATTTGAGACTATGGACTTTCCTTTGTCAAAAATTCTAGTAATCCTCCTTCCATATAGATGGAGGTCCGTTTCCCCATGCAAAGCAATAAGAAAATAGAAGTTACTAACCATTCATTAATAATAGAAAAAAAAATTTGAGAAGCTTAAAAAAAATCTTATAATTGAAAATAAAATAAAATAAAATTATGTAACTAAAACTAAAATATCAATCACATGCATATTAAACAAAACAATATATTGTTTCATTCAACTTAAAAAGAACTATTTCATCAAACTCATGATTTTTTTAAATAAATAAATCCAACACATGCAAGCCATGCAAGAAAAACCAAAAAGGTGACCTAAATGGGCCAGGTGAACCTAAGTGGATCTAAATGTGCCTAGGTGAACCTAAGTTGGTCTAAATGTGCCTAGGTGAACCTAAGCAGGCTTAATGAACCTAAGCATGCCTAGGTGAACCTAAGTGGACCTAAATGTGCTTAGATAGGCCTAAGCGGGTGTCTAAGCAAACCTAAGAGATCTAAGATGTGCTTAGGTTACCAAGGGTGACTAGAAGTGTGCTTAAGTGACTTGGGGTGATCTAAAAAGTGTCTAAGTGCCCTAAGGAGTGTCTAACTGAACCTAGGTTATCTAGGATGTGCCTAAGTGGGCCTGGGTGCTTAAGTGAGCCTAGTGAACCTAAGTGGGCCTAGATGTGCCTAAATGGGTCTAGGTGAATATAACTAGGCTTAGGTGAGCCTAAAAAGTGCTGAGGTGACCTAGGGTGATCTGAAAAGTGCCTAAATGGGCCTAAGGTGATTAGAAAGGTTCCTAAGTGACTTAAGGTGATAAAAAATGTGCCTAAGTGACCTAGGGTGATCTAAAAAGTGCCTAAGTGACCTAGGGTGACTCAAAATGTGCCAAAGTGATCTAAGATAATTAAAAAGGTGCCTAAGTGACCTAAAAAGTGCACCTAAATATGCTATTCTAAAATGAAAAAAAAAAATGTAACTTGAGGCTGCCAAGAGTCACAATGAGAGGCCAAATGCATCTCTCAACCAGAGTCTCCATGGTGACTCAAAAAGGTAAGTTGTATGAGTAGTAATAGGCCACTAAGGAACCACCATGGAGTACTAAAAGAGCACTTAATAAAACATGTGTTAAGGGGACAAAATGGAAGGTCTATAGAAGTTGCAAGGAATATCCAAGTCACAAGTTCCTTACAAGTAGATGTCTTGTTCATAATTGGTTCATGGGTCTAAGCACTTCATTAAAGGCTACAATCCACCACCTCCTAATTAAAGGGATTACTGATCTTGACCATCATGATGGGTTTTCCATGGTGAGTGCACTAGTATGTACAGTTACACATTGGATAAGACCTATAGTGAGTCATGACATAAGGATATCCAATAGTCACAACTTCATCAAGTTGTTTCATTGTGTTGTCTCCCAACCTTGAAATAATACTGAGTTTCTACCTAAGTTAGCAATAGCTTTGACCTATGGGTGAGATTTTAAAGTGATCATATATTCCTTAAGGATTGAATCACTATTGATAGAACTTGGTAGCAATAGATATTCTTAATAGAGGCATTGTGATATCTCATGGGATTAAGATAAAGTGTCCTATTAAGTAATCCTAAGGAGGTGTGTTTATGTAAACTACGGTCATAGTAGTTCCTCAAGTGAAACTTAACATAAGCTTTTTGTGAGCTAAGATATGTTAGTTGATCACATAATAAAAGGATCTGTAACTCAAGGACAATAGAGGTAATATCGAAATATTGATAGTTTTCTCTTTGTTAGATTGCAAACGTCAACTCATAGAGAGACTAAATGTAATGGATATTATTAAGTTATGAACCTGAGCACATAGTGTCTCATTGTTATTTACATAGGGTACTGGAGTATAGTTGATTCTCTATAGTGGGATGTTGAATCAACTTCAGAATTAGATTTTAATGGTCCAATTTTCGAGTCAGTACTGTCCTATGGGTCATAGTGGTCTCCGCTCAAATTTATATACCTTGATGACATGGTTTATGAGGGTTGGATTAGCCCTAAGTTTACTTTCATGCATAAATACATTTTGGTAATTACATAAGGTTACAAAATGGTAAGTGAACAAAGTCTCTGGATTAGGCTAATTGATTAACTAGTAAGTCCTATTAGGTTAATTAATCAATTAAGACTTTTTTTGGGCTTGATTAAGTGGCCCAAGGCCTTTTTTGGCTAAATTCACTTAAGCCCAGTTACCTCTCCTTGAGAACGTCCAAATTTCAAGTATCATTTTCTATTGCACATTCTAAATCCTAATTAGGATTTTAAAAAATGCAATTTTTCCATTGTGAATCGGATTTAGAAAGCCCCATGAAGATTTGCATGTACTTAACTTGGTCCTGGGATGGGAAATAGAGAGATTTGTCTTATGAGCATTCTGGCCTCACATTTCTTATATTGTACATGACTTGGATGCATTAGAAGTTGCAGAAAAAATCTAAGTCATGGGTTCCTTACAAGCTAATTAGACTTAGGCAATCCATTTGAGGTTATAATGCATTACCGCCTAATTAGAGTGATGGTTGGTCTTGGCTATTATGATAGAGTTCCCATGGTAAATGCACTAGTATGTACAGTTACACATTAGATAAGACTTATGATGAGTCATGATGTAAGGCTATCGAATAGTCATGAATTTGTTAAGTTGCTATGTTGTCTTATCTCTCAACCTTAAGAGAATATTGAGCTTGTGCCAAAGTTAGTAATGGCTTTGACCTACGAGTGAGATACTAAGGTGATCATATATTTCCTATGAATTGAGTCACTATTGATGGAAGTTGTAGCAACATGTATTCTCAATAAAGGCACCATGATCTCTTATGGACTTTAAGATAGTGTGTCCCCTTAGGTGATCTTAAGGAGGTATGTTTTGGAAAACTATGACCATAGTAGTTCCTCAAGTGGAACTTGACACAATCTCTTTGTAAAATAAGACAAGTTAGTTAATCATGTAATAGGATTATTTGTAACTCAACAATGGTAGAGGTAATCTTGAAATGTTGATAGTTTTGATCTTGTTAGATTACAGACACCAATTTATAGGGAGATTGTATATACTGGATAGTAGGACACAAACCTGAGCACTATGTCATTGTAGTATACATAAGGTATTAGAGTACAGTTAACTCTCTATAGCAAGATGTTTAGTCAATTTTAAAATTACATTATGAGGAAGCTAGTGTTGTCCTATGGGTCTTAATGGTTCCTACTTGAGCTCATTTACCTTAGTGACACAATTTATAATGGTTAAATTAAATTTTGCTTCACTTATGTGTAGAAAGGCTTTTTGGTAAATACGTAAGTTGCATAGGAGTTAGTAAACGATATCTCTAGACTAGGCTAATTGATTAATTGGTGCACAATTGGGCTAATTAATCAATTATGAACTTTGTTAGGGCTAGATTAAGTGACCCAAGTCCAAGGTGGGCTTAAGTTTCTTAAGCCCAATGGCAAACCGATAAATACCTCCTTAAGGTTTAAGGCTTCAGACTTTTTTCATTCTCCTTCACATTCCAAAAAGAGAACCCTAGCCTCTACCCTTTAAATCTCTGTCATCTGATTGTCTTGTATTAGGATATATAGAGCCCTTAAAAGAATGGCATGATGTAACAAATTTGGATTCATTATTCATTTGATGATATTCCAATTTCACTTTTATCTATCCTTATTCCATGCATTATACTCTATAATCATTCTCTCCTAGTATCTCTTGCATTGTATATGACTTGAGTGCATTAAGAGTTGCACAAAAGATCCAACTCATGGGTTCCTTACAAGTATATGATTTGTTCACAACTAGTTCATGGACTTAGGCAATCCATTTAAGATTGTAGTATACCACCTCCTAATTGGGGAGACGGCTAGTCTTAGCCATTAGGATGGGGTTCCCATGATGAGTGCACTAGTGTGTATAGTTACACATAGGATAGGACCTATGGTGAGTCATGACTTCACCAAGCTACTATATTATACTATCTCTCAACCTTGAGATGAGCTTATGCAAAAGTTAACAGTGGTTTTGACCTATGGGTGAGATCTTAAAATAATCATATATTCCTTATGGATTAGGTCATTGTTGATGGAAACTACTAACAAAAGGTATTCTTAATAGAGGCAGCCTGATATCTCATGGACTTTGAGAAAGTGTGTCCCCTTGGGTGATCCTAAGGACAAGATATCATGAAATTTGTGGACTCATAGTAATTCTATTGTGGAATTTGACATATACTCTTAGTAAGCTAGAGTATGTCGTTTGATCACATAATAGGAGGATTTGTAACTTAATGATTATAAGAAGTAGTCTTGAAAGGCTAATAGTCTTCACTTTGTACAATGGATAGCGGTCATGGATTTGAGAACTTAATGTCTCATTGTAATATACATAGTGTGCTAGAGTGCAGTTAACTCTTCATAGTGAGATATTGAGTAAACTTCAAAATTGGATTATGAAGGAGCCAATATTTTCCTATGGGTTCTAATGGTCCCCACTCAAGCTTATATTCCTTGATAACACTGTTTATAAGGGTTGGATAGGTTTTTAGTTCACTTATGTGCATAAGGGCATGTTGGTAATTACGCAAGGTCGCACATGGGTATGTGAACGGTATCTCTAGACTTGATTAATTTATTAATTAGAGTCTTATTAGATTAATTAATCAATTAACAACTTTTTTGAACTAGATTAAGTGACCCAAGCCTTTAAGTTTATTTTAGTTAAGAATCCAAAAATGCCTTAAAACACTTTGGGAGACATGAATGTTGAACCTAAACAAATAATGCAAGTGAAAAAAAGAATTAAGTATGACATTAGTTCTTTCCAAAGAAAAAAAAAGTCTACTTTATTAGTTAAACTTAAGAAGATTCTCTATGGACCACTTACCAAGTATTTCTTTTTTAGATATCCCACCATACAAAGATTTTTATAAACCTTGATTCTTTACCTCAAAAGTGATTTAAAAAAATCCTATCGAAAATAAAATCAACTCTTATAGGTTTAGTATGTTTCTTTCTCTCATGCTTAAAAATTGAGAAATTGAAATCCTCAGTAATAAAAGTAAAAAGTGAAAAAAAAATGCTCTAAGAATTGGGTTAGGCCAAGGAGAAGAAAAAAAAAATGAGTAAAAACAAGCACAAAATCTTAGGCCTACACCCAATGACTTTTAAGTAAAAAGGCAAGAGAACTCCCCCATGACCATCTCAGTGCCTAGACTAAAGGAGAAGTCATCGGGTGGAAATTAACTAAGTTTACAAGATCTTTTGCACCTATGGAGCTTTGTACATTGATAGGAATCAATCCAAGAACATTTCAATCACAGATATGGCACATTTTCTAGATCTTTAGTTTGTTTTTGGTTTTTGAATAATAAAATTTCCCATTGTGCTTGGATCTAGAAAGTCTATGATAGGATTACATGTACCTTAATGATCCAAGGCCTAGGAACGTAGCAATCTAAGGCTTCCCAACAATTGGTATCAGAGTCCTAGGTTAGGTTCTTGCATGTTAAATCCATTTTAGGGTGTGCTAACTTGGTTTTTCAAGGTATGTTTATTCATCTCATGGCCCAAATAGATGAATGAATGCATATGGATGTTATTTTTTTTTATTTGTTATTATTAATTTAAGGGTCATATTTATGATTAAAAGTTTGGATTGTTTCTTTGTATAGATTAGGTTGTTAGCTCTATGGTTAGGAGCATAAGTTTTTGTGTTTCATTGTAAAAATCAAGTTTTGTTTCATAGACAAATTGTAAGCTCTGTTTCCGAGCATAAGATTTTTTCTCTCATGTAAAAATTGGTTAATAATCCATTTATGGTGACCCAAAGCAAAGATTGAAGCTTCCTTGCATTCAATGACATCCATGGTGCAAAAAGTCATCGAAAATGGTAAGTTTTATCATGGAAAGGTGGTTGGAAAAATTATAGAAACAGTCTCGAGTGCGCGGTTTCAAGATGCAACGCTTGAGCGCTTAGATTAGCGTTTGAGTAGCCTCAATACTTCAGTGACTAGATTGAGTAGTCTTTCCAACAGCCCTTTAGAAATTTTGGGCGCTTGAACACAAATGAAAATAGATTAGAGTTTTAGGTTATTTTTAAGATGTCATTTTTATATTCTAATCCTATTTTTAGTTGTAGGAATTTTTTGTAATATTGGTTGTTTGGATTTTATCCAAATGTATTACCAATTATACAATAGGATCCCTAAAGGCCATGAGGAAATATATTTACTTATTATTTTCTTGTTTATTATTTTATGCCTCTTTTGTTTTATTAAAATATTTTGAATTTTTTATGGAAATAAATTTTCATAAGAAGATTTTTCCAAATTTATATAAATTGGTTGTTTCTAAGTAAATTGTTATTCCTTTTGGAACGATCCTTTTAGTTTATGGATAGGTGGTTCTCCAGGCTCTCCCCCTTGAATGAAATGGGAAGCCATCTAGTTTGGTTATGGATAGTTCAAGAATAAGGAATAAAAAAGCAATTATTTTAGCACAGGAATCCCAGTTTATAAGGTAAATAACATATTTGCAAAATCTCATGATGAAGAGTTTATTATAAGAATGATTACAAAAATATTTTGGAAATTTTAGTACTTTAATGGAAATATAAAACATTTTGAAAATCCTTTCCAAAATGGATTGTTAAATTTCTTTTTGAAAATAAACATTTTTGAAAGTTTTTCATAAATAATATTTTATCCATTAAGAAATTACTAAATGTTGTGCTTTTGTTAGTATATGATGGAGTAAATTATTATGAAAATTAGTTTACATGTAATAGAATATTTATGAAATTGGAAAGGTATAGGAGTAAGGAAATTAAATTTATTAGGAATTTTTAATATGAGAACTAAAGTTCCTCTATTTGGATAAGGTGTTCTCAAAATTTATTAAATGGAAAGTTTCCTTATTACATTAGAGTTTTCAATTTGAAAATAAATATGTTTGGAAATTTTCATAAGAAATAATTTATCATTAAAGGTTATTACCAAAATGATATTTAGTAATCTAATGGAAATAAAGTTCTTTAAAAATGCTTACTGGATAAAATATTTATTAATTGGAATTTTTGAATAAGGAAAAATTTTATAAAAATAGATTTTAAAATTGGGAGTGGACATTCTCCTATTACACAAGATTTCCAATTAAGAAATTTTTTGGAAATTCTCAAGGGAAATAATTTATTCATCAAGGTAATTACTAATGTTTTAAAAGCACTCATTTGTTTCAAAAGATTAAGTAGGAGAAGACCATAAGCAAGCCCATAGAATCCAAGATCAAGCCCATCTTGATTTTGGGCCTATCACCATCCTAAAGATAGGATGACCCAAGGAATCAAGGGATATGAACTATCCTTTTATGGACGAGACTATGTATATTTGTAGTGGGAGTAGCCAATCCTAAAAGTGGAACTCTTCACTTGATAACATTAATGTCAAGGATCTTGGTTAAACACTTAACTTAAACATGAAGTGGTAGAGTCACCTAAAGTGGTCCCACTTGCATGGGCTAAGGGCTAAATTAAAAGGTATGTTAATCATTGCCTCATAATAACCTTTTAAGGTTTAAGGTAGATGATTAATTAGAGAGGGTCTCCACCTTAGTAATAACAGTCATGACCTACCTAAAGTAAGCTTGATCCTTATGATACTAAGATACCTCATAAAAGACATGTAGTTTATATTTTTGCTAAATTAATTACCAACTTCCCTTGAATGCATTCTTCTTATAAATGCATGAAATTATTTTATTTGTTACAAATATCATGTCTTTAACTTAATCACCTATCTCACTTATGAGTTGGTCCTACCTATAGAATGAAAAATAATTTAGATATAGTAATTGCAGACAAGCAATATAGGTAGAGTTTGTTATTTCCTTTTAACAAACCTAGCAGAAAATAAGAGAAGCATATCAAAAGTGGCATAAAATGGATCAGAAAACCAAGTGTCTCATACCTAGGTCTTTGGATAATGTGTTGCAATAGCAACACATGTCTATTGTCATGGTCTATGATATTCTCTTTAAAGTTGTAAGGATTATTTAGTTGTAAGGATGAGTCAACTAAACAAGTTTCCCTTACGACTATTATAAACACTAGGATCCATGTAATCTTAGATATCTTACCAAATTCCTTTGGGATGGGTGAGAGGATTCTCAAATATTAGAAAGGTGTTCATATGGAAGTTAAAGATTCTTCAAGATCTTCCACCAAGAAGAAGAAGAACACTAAATAAGGAAAGTTCATAAAAATAATAACAACAATAAGATAGCAAGCTCAAGGACGGGTGATTCCTTTGTGACCTTCTAAGACACTAGAAAGGGAATGCCTAGACTACCTAAGGATAGACAAGTACATATCATATACTCATTGTTGAATAAACGGTGGTGGATTCATTCCAAGCCCACTATTTGTAATTCTTTACAAGGTTTTCAACAAATGAGAAGGTCACATGATGGGATTGTACTTACCTTAACTTTAGTTACAAGGTTAGTTGTGCAAGCTAGTGGGAAGTTATTACCTCCTTTATATTGACTCCATTATCACTTTGCCAAGAAATGAGAATAATTAACTCTCAATAATGAACCTAAAACTAATCAAATATTTGGTTTCTGAAGCCTAGGTCATGTTAATCTAAATAGGATCCAAATACTGATTAAGTTTGGACATTGTGATTCCACAAGATCTTCCAATCTGCAAATCATGTATAGATGGTAAAATGACCAAGAAGCTTATTTATTTCTAAAAGACACAAAACCAAAGAATGTTAGGAGTTAGTGCATACTGACACGTATTAAACTTTTTTATTTCGTACATAGGGAATGTATGGGTACTTCATCATTTTTATCATTGAATACTCTAGATTTTGATATGAGTACCTAGTACGTAAGATATCCGATGCTTTAAATAAATTCATTGAATTTAAGGCGGAATCAGATAACCTATTGGGTAAACATATCAATATAATTTAATTAGATCGAGTGGTATGTCTAGTAGGCTCGATTCTTTTAGTAGAAGCATGGGATTATATCCTAGTTGTATGGACCTAGGATTGCATAATGGAGTAATGAAAAGAAGAAATCGAACTTTGATGGACATAGTGAGATTGATGAGTAGTTTCCCATCACTTCTCATATCCATTTAGGATATTCCTTTAAAAATTTTCTTATCTCCACTACTAAGTCAATATCTTTAACTTTCATAGAGATGTGGACACATTGTAATCTTGGTTTACAAAAAGTCACATGTGAGAGTTTCTAACATTCATTCTAAACACAAAGGTAGACTAGTTGGAAGCAAGCTAAAAGGTACATCAGTTTATATGATTCCAAGAGGATTTCGAGGTGATTACTTTATAGTTAGGATTACCAAAAGGTGTTTGTTGTTACAAATAATAGATTTATGATAAAGACTATATAATAAGTAGTAAGGCAAAGAGTGATATAGATTAGAGAACACTAGAAGATAGTCTTATAATGCACATGATACCATGGATCCGAAGGTATAGAGACATATCATTCCTATTACTTCTAGTACATGAGTGTCTTATCATAGTGGGAGGTTTATATCCCATAGATTATGATGAAGCAATGAGCATTGTTGTTGCTCATAACTTGGCAAGGAGTTATGAAGGGATAATTAGAATCATTGGGAATTTAATGTAGTCTCGGTTCATGTAGAAGCATCTAAAGGTATAAAATTCATTGTGTAAGTTAGCCTACAATAGGAAAATAAAAGTAGATGGAAAGGTTAATTTTTATGTGGTTAGGTTGTAGTTAAAGGTTATAGTTTGAAACTTTGTTTCAATAATGTAAAACCTTTCCATCAACAAACATACTCAAATCCATCAGATTACTCCTATCTATCATAGTATATTTCATTTATAAGATGTAATAACCAAACATTTTCATGGAAAAGGGTTTTATGCGTACAAGAAGGTGTAAGGAAACGTGGTGGTATTCTAAGATTTTGTAAGTAGATCATAGTCTACTTATTGGGAATAATGTAGAGATATTTTCATCAATCAAGATCAGTTTCTCTACTCAGTTTCAGATGGAACTCTAGAAAAGGGCACCTTATATTCTTGGGTTAAAGGTCTTTAGGGACTATAAGAATAGGAAAATTACGATATATCACCTACACTAATAAGCATTTGGTCATGTGCACAATACAAGACTTCAAGAAGGGCATGCCACTCTTTAGGTTTGGAGTTGCCCTTTCTCAGGATCGATATCCTTAGACATCTAAGGAAAAAGATCTTGTAAGGTGGTACCTATGCTTTTGCAATAGGTAGCCTTATGTATACGATGATATGTATTAGACCAGATATTTGCTTTATTTTAGATATTACAAGTAGATATTAGTCAAATCAATATTCAAAACACTAGACAATTGTCAAACATATACTCAAGTATCTTAGAAGAATGGGGAATTATGTATTTGTGTTACAAAGTATTGATATAGTTCAAAAGGGTGATGTGATAGTTGGATAGGTACCTAACCTATGTGGAAAACCTGGTAAATCACTTCATCAAGACATTGATTAGGAGAGTCTTTATTAGTCATAGGGATAACATAAGTTTTAGTTAATTATCCGGTATGCTTTGATAGCATAATACTTTGAGGGCTAGTGAGAAATTGTTAAGATAAAGCCCTTAAAAGCATAACATGATGTAACGAATTTGGAATTCAGTATTTATTTGATGATATTCTAGTTTTACTTTTATTTATCCTTATTCCATGCATTATACTCTATAAGCATTTTGGTCTAGCATCTTTTGCATTGTACATGACTTAGGTTCATTAGAAGTTGCATGAAAGATTCAAGTTATAGGTTCCTTGCACATAAATGATTTGTTCATAGTCGATTCGTGCATCTAGGCAATCCATTTGAGGTTGTGGTACAACACCTTCTAACAAAAGGGTTGGATAGTTTTGACTGTCGAGATGAGATTCCTATGGTGAATGCACTAGTGTATGGGCTATACATTGGATAGGACCTACAATGAGTCATGACATAAGGCTATCGAGTACTCATGACTTCTACAAGTTGATACACTATATTGTCTCTCAAACTTGAGAAAATATTGAGCTTTTGTAGAAGTTAGTAGTAGTTTTGACCTACGGTTGAGATCCTAAAGTGACCATATATTCTCTATGCATTGGGTCACTATTGATGGAAGTCGATAGCATAGGTATTCTCAATATATAAAGGCACCATAATATCTCATGGACTTTAAGATGGTATGTCCCATTGGGTGATCCTAAGGATGTGTGATCATAAAATTTCTAGGTCACAATAATTCTTTTAATGAAATTTGACATATACTCTTAGTGTGCTAAAGTATGCTATTTGATTATATAATAGGAGGGTCTATAACTCAAGGATTGTAGAGATAGTCTTGAAGGGCTAATATTTTTTACCTTGTTAGACTATGGATGACCAACATATGGAGAGATTGTATACAATGGATAGCAGGTCACTTATCCGAACACTTAGTGTCTCATTGTAATATACATAGGGTACTAGAGTATAGTTGACTCTCTATAGTTAGATGTTGAATCAACTTTAGAATTGGATTCTAAAGGAGCCAATATTATCCTATGGATCCTTATGGTCCCTGCTTGAGTTCATATTTCTTGATGAAATGGTTTATGAGGGTTGGATGGGTTTTTAGTTCACTTATGTGCATAAGGGTGTTTTGGTAATTACGAAAAGTTGCACATGGGTAAGTGTATCATATCTTTGAACTGGGTTAATTGGTTAATTAGAGTTTTATTAGGTTAATTAATCAATTAGTAACCTTTTTGGGTTCGATTAAATGACCTTAAGCCCATGGTGGGTTTAAGTCACTTAAGCCCAATAAGAAGCTTATAAATACCCCCTTAGGGGTTGGATTTTTTAGTTTTATCATTCTCTCCATGTAGTCCAAAGAGAGAATCCTAACCTCCAAACCTGAGATCTCCACCATCTTAGTGCCTAGACCCAAGGAGGACTCATCAGGTGGAAGATAACAGAGTTTACGATATCTTCTACACATATGACACTTTCTACACCAAAAGGAATTGATCTAGGAACATTCGAATCATAAGGATGACATTTTTTCTAAATCTTTAGTTTGTTTTTAGCTTTTGAATACCAAAGTTTCCATTGTGCTTAGATCTAGAAAGCTTAAGATAGGATTACATGCACCTTAGTAATTTAGGGCTTAGCAATAGAGCAATTTGGGGTTTCCTAACACCTAGCTTCAAGGTAGAGTCATCAGGAGGAAGATCAACGAGTTTGCAAGAATTTCAACAACCACCATGTATTCAACAACCTTCTTCACCACCAGGATTTGATCTGGAAACATCCAGACCATGATAAGCACTTCTAATCTTCTAGTCATGATTGACTTAATCATTAAATAGAGGTTTGGCCTGATTGACCAACCATCCCCCACCCCGCAAAGCTCTTCTAACCATCCTTTTTTGTTTTAGAGTTGGAATGTGGTGCTTGGTTTGGCACCATCTAGAAAAGGTTAAAGCATAAACAATCAAAACCGTTTTTCTATACAAGGGCATTTTTTGTTAATAAAAAAGGATAAGTATTTTCTATAAATAAAAATTGAAATCATTTTTTTTTCAACACTGAAATCATTTTTTTCTAAATATAAAAATTAAAAATTGATTCTTTTAAAAATCAAAAGGGTGAAATCATTTCCCAAAAATATGAGAAGTTAAAAATCATTTTTCAGAAAATTAGAAAGAGCTGAAGTTATTTTATGAAAAGATGAATAAATTGATTTCCTTAAAAATGAAAATAAGTTTAAATTACATTCCTAAAGATGTAAATAGTTTGAAATCACCTTTTTTTGCTAATAAATAGGTTTAAATTATTTTTTTTAACATAATAATAGGCTAAACATATTTTTTTAGAAAATAGGTTTAAAACGAGTTTTTGATACAAATAGAACATTTTTTTCTAACAATTCAGAGTATCGCCATCGACTAGGTAGATGCAAAATGTGAATATAAAGCAACTTTGTTACTTTAGAAATTTTCAATAAAGAGAAACATGAACCCATAGACTAGATACTATTATCTTTGATCATAGAAAAGTGATTATAATTTAATGATGATGCTTATTAAGTATTGCTTATTAACTGTCTTGACAATGGTAGTAAGAACACCGTCTAGAAGTGTCAATAAGTGAAAATGTTTAGGCGTCACCTCAAAGATTATTTTTTTATTTTTTTACTAGTGATTATTCGGCATAAACTCAATTTTAGATTGAGCGTACTCCGGTGTTCTCAGCTTCTTTAAGTACAAACAAAATCCAAATTGTTGATATTATTGATCAATTATCCGGGTTGGAAATGATGTGATTAGAGGCATTTGAAGTGAAAAGAAATTCCATTCCTTCAACTCATTAATGCAGTCAACAATCAATAATGGCTACTGCTACAAAAGCAAAGGACATACACAAAAAGCTAGGAGTCATGGCTGATAAACCACTCCCAAAAGCTCTAGCAAAGCCGAAAGAAAGAAGCAATTAACTTGAAATCATTGAGACTCAGCAGCATCTTCATCTCCACTGTCTTCACTACCTTGAGGAGGCTGGTTCTGATGCTGATGCTGTTCCAAATTCATCCCCAAATCAACCCTACTGCTGTTATAAGCATTCAGCATTCCCATGTTGATATCTGATAGTCCCAATCCCAGTTGCTGAGACCCTTGTGGCTGTTGCAGAACCATTGGACCCAGTTGGATTGGACTCACCCCACCCGAGAAATTCACTCTATACTGCCCTCCGCCCGTTGCAAACGGCCAAATCTGAGGCTCCGAGGCCCCAACTCCGGCGGTTGAGGTGCTAACGCTGGTAGTCACCGGCAGCATCCAGAAAGCGCTGCCGCCGTTGCTGGTGGCAGGTGCAACTGCCCACATGGCCGGAGCAGGTCGAGCTGAACCGTGCGTCGCCGCCGGAGAAGAGCCCTGTTCGTGATCTTGAGGCCCGGGCGCCGCAGGCTTTGTTAGCGAAGACGAGGTTGCACCGCCGGTTCCTAGATGAGGATACAGCTGATGATGAAACCCCAAGATTCTCCGGCTTGGATCGCTGCCGCCGTCGTCAAAGAGGCCTAAACCACCATGAAACGAGTGGGGAGCCGACTTCGAGGGTGGCGCCGAGATGGTGGAGCCGCTGCTGCGGAGAGATACGTTGAGAGTCGAAAAGTTCGCCGGAATCGTGCCGGTTCCAGTGGCCGCCACAATGGCCGGCTCGGCTTGCTGCAAAAGCCACTCTATAGTTTCACCATCAGACTTGTGGCCCAATTCTCTAGTCAGCTGAAAAACCCTCGCGGCACAGATAGCTGGCATACGGATGCGCCGTCCCCTGCCGTCGACCTTGGTGTGGCGATCCTTGGTGGACCTCTTGACAGAAGAGGACGCAGGCTTAGAGGATGTAGAAGCAGTAGGTTGGATTGAGATGGAGCCCATGTATGGACCATGGTGGTCTGGGTCTGGGTCATCAGACCCATGTCCCAGCTGCTGAGATTGACTTTGAAAAGGAGTGACGAGGTTGAGTGAAGCTTCTTCTTGGCTCTGCCCACTTCGATTATTGTTTAAAGACTCCATTTAACAGCATCTGATCCTTGTATCCGCCTTCATATTTGAATGAATCTAATACGCTAACATAGAATTTGTTGTTTGTGTACAGGGAGGGAAGGAGGAAGGAGGGGCGAGTGGGGTTTGGGTTTTGTGTGGCGTGTGGTTGACTGGCGTTTCAAGGGAGAAGCAGGTATGACCCTGTGGGGGAGGCTATAAAACTAAAGGGAGAAGAAGAGAGGGATGTGGTTGTTTACTTGTTTGTGGGTGGAGTGTGGGGTCCAAGTGGTTGCAGGTGCGGACCTGTAAGTGGAGCAGTGTCCCACTCGTGGGGTCCTTGCCAGGAATGTCAATTGGATGAATGCTGGTAACCGCTGGTTTACACTCTCCCCTCATGGTTCAACCCTTCGGATCCCATTGCTTTCCAATTCACATGCTTCAAACAATAATACTTATCTATACCATCAGTCTCAGGTGATGAATCATCAATCAAGTAGAATCAGTCTCAGGTGAACATCTTGGATTTAGTCTAACTTTTAACTTTTGATTTAAACTAAAATCATTAGCACTCTGATCCGCCAATTCCCTTTACTTCTAGAACATTAGTAGCAAGTAGTGATATAAAGGGGGAAAAAATCAATACATTTTTATTATTTATTCTTTCTTGCATTTTACTAAAATTAATTTAAAAACAAGATGGTGAAGGAGGTAGAAAAACTTTTAATGCTTCCATAAGATGTAATTTTGTTCACTTTTATTTTTCCAACATAACACTTTGATTCCTGTATGAAAACTCTGAGTCCAAATACATCTTTTGTTAAAAGAGAAAAGTGAAAGAAAAATACTAAGATAACATCGTGGTAACAAAATATTTTGATTATCGATCGAATATGTATGATGTAATCTAGGCCATTGAACGAGAATAGAAATAAATAAGATTAAGTTGCAAACAATGAGACTTGAAAATATATATATATATATATAATACCATCTGATTGATGATATCCTTTCAATAAATATCAAAAAATATATTTATGTACAGACCCAAAATAAAAAACATAAATGATGTTGCAAATACTATTTCTTACCTTTTTTTTTTTTAATATTTCCATTTTATTTCACCATATATTTTGATCAAACATGGTGGGCAATTTTTATCTGATTGGCGTGAACGGCTAGGTATAGGTTGGCCTTTGAAGAGTTGCAGCTATCTAATGGCTGTGTTCTTCTTTAACCACCTGTGGATAACCATTAGAAGAAAAAAAATGCATTTCTAAATACTGTTGGCTTGGACTTTTTACGTAGGAAAAGCTGGAAACATCAAAGCAAACGAGGTCATTCAATAAAATTTCTTTACCAAAAGTCTTTTTCCACTGATTGGCTTTAGCTCATTAGGTGCTTCCTTTTTTGCTTTTCTACTGGCTTATGTGTTATGGATGATAATGACGATTATGATGATGACGATAATCAAGTCTAAATAGTCCTGGCTTGTGAACACTTTATGCTATGAAGTCCATCTCAGACTTTTCTATTTATGCACTAAGTGTTCATTCTATGATACAGCTAAGATAGATATGATGAATTTCCATTTTTTTTATTTTTTATATTCCTCAATATTTTAATTATTTAACTGTTGGTGAAAGTAGATAATTAATTCTTCTATTCTAGAAGAAATTGAAGTGGTCTTTTTAGGAAATCTACATGTTTTTTTCCTTCTTTGAAGATTGAATTTTAAGGATTTTGAGTATTATAATTGTAGAAGTAGGTGGTATTTTTCTTAGGTCTTTTCAAATTGTAGGTAATTTATTTCTTTGGTTAATGGTGCTTTATGTATAACATCGAAATGATACTTAGAAGTATCTGATATAACTTAATACTTATTACTTAATAATTTAAATTGATTTTAAGTTAAATTATACTTAAGTTCTTAACTTAAAATTTATTATTTACTTTTTACTTTAAGTATTAAAGTTATTTGTTAAAATTAACTTAAAATTTATTCTAAATCATCAAATTGACATATTTATACTCATAAATTATAATTAGGGTAAAAGAGATCGAGTAATAATAGATGTTGTGGAATAACAAAAGAGATCATAGAGGCAATTACAATAAATGAGAGTAGAAAGATAAAATAAAAATATGGACTTAAAAATATTTTAATTATTTTTACTTATTACTTAAAGTTATTTTTTACTTCAAGTTATTTACTAAATATACTTAATTTCCTTAATATCTTATATTAAGTTATTAAACCACTTTAAGAACACCCAAGTCACCGATGAACCTTTTCCCAAAAGAATGTGGCAAGAAATATTAAGTGAAAGTTCTTTAGCAACCAAAATGGAAAACTAGTTTTAGCAAAAATGAAAATCTAAAAATATCATGTTTTATAAACATTTTCAATAGTAGTCTAAAAAAGAAATCTTGAAAATGGATCATTTCATAAATTATACAATAATTGGTTTTTCTATCTTAAAAAATAAAATAAAAATTAACTATTTTAAAAGTTGAATATGGCCAAATTATGAATTTTCTATTTATATATTGTTCTCATTTTGAAAAATGGAATAATATAATTTTGTGAGAATTATTTTCAAGCCATTAAACAAGTGGCAAAATTATAATTTGTAAATGAATGTTTGACCAAAAGCCATTCTCCATAAAGATAAGATTTTTTGTTTAATTCATAAGAAAATTTTATATTTTAAATTTTTTAAACTTCAACAAAAACATTATCCTTCAAATTTTATTCAAACTCTTTTCCTAAAATTTTATACTTTAAAACATCTTATTTAATACGTTAAAAATTATCTCAAATTTCTAATTAACATTAAGCTTGGATGTTTCATGGCTCAAAAGTGATATTAGTTTTTATGTACTCTATAATATAATAGAATTATCTCTTATATACAAATAAATACACGAGTGATTAAATTTTATTAAAATATCATATATTTTTATGTATGAATTTTTTTTTTTAAAAAAAAATATGTTATTATGTTAGCATTAAGCTTAAATCGCTCAACAAAATATTATTTAAAATGACTTTTTCATAACCAAAAGTAGTTTTTAAAGCTTAATAAACCATTTTTTTATTTGAATTAAAGAAATTAATCAATGACTTCAAGGTGACAATCTTCCTATTATGAAAGGTTTGATCAAGCACCATGTTAGCATACTCATGTGGTGTATCCATCAATTTACAGTTTATAGTTTGTTTAAAATTAACTAAAAAAGAAAGTTGTTTGAATTTAAAAACAATTTAGAAAAACTTTTCTAAAAATTTAAAGAAATAAAAACTAAAATAATATTTTAATGAATTTATTTATTTAGCTTTTATAGTCAATTAATTACAAAAAATGACAAAATACAAATACATGATTGCAACACATCAATATGTTCACGTGGCATACCTGGGTAGGGAGATTTTGTCTCTAAGAATAACATAAAATAGAAATAAAATTAAAATTATTCTAAATAAGGGCTTACAATTTCAGTAGGGCAGGAAAATTTTTACCAGTAGAAAAAGCCAATCCAAAGGTTGTTTACTTGTTGAAAGGTAAAAACTCTCTCTCTCTCTCTCTCTCAGTCTCTCCCAAAGGAAAGTTCACCAGGGAACCAAAAGTGAATGTACTTGTAAATAGATGAGATGGGGTGTGCGTTGAGGACAGAAAGGCAGACAGCTCAGATGAGCATCTAATGCATAATAATGCAGTGAGACAGCTCATCCCAATACAGCCCCACTCCCCCTTCCCCCCATTTCATTACATTATTCTTCTTTCTCTTTTTCCTTTTTCTTCTTTTATATACAGTGTTTTCAAACCAAAACCAGCAAATAAACACTTTCAACACCAGCTCTCTCATCGGCCAGTCAACTCCCACCTTACCCCACCACTCTTCTTTATGCATTTATCTTATACTTTATTAAAGTTTAGTGCCTACTGGCTGTGGGAATAGGTTTGAAAAAGTCAGCTAATAATCCACAATCCCAAGTCATGGGCCCATCATCTTCCTCATCTAATAATGTTGTTAAAAAGTATTAGATATGTACAACTCATCCCAGAGGTTGGGTGCACCATTGGAAGGGGATTGTGTGTGTGTGGGTCTTTGCAAAATGATTGATTTCATGTAGACCCCCACATGGGACTGGCCTGTGATCTTCTTCCACGTGAAGAATTCATTTTGTCCCTACATGAATTTATAAACTTTAGTTGAACTAGGGATATTAAGGGTATGCTTGAAAATTATTTTAAAAAATAGTTTTTTTTTTTTTTTTGTCAGAAAGAAAAAATGAAAAGATGTTTGATAATTTAAAAATAGAAAATAATTTTGTATTCTTATAAATATAAAATAAACTACAATAGATTTTAATTATTTTTTATTTTTTGGTTTAAAAAATAATATATATATATATATATATATTATATATATATATATATATATATATATATAAATATGAAAAATAATAGAAAACAAAACACTATAACTGAAGTTATTTTTAAAAATATTTAAAGGTATATAAAATATATTTATCGATAATTGGTTACAACTTTGAAAGATTTTCTTTAAAGATAGGTGAAGTCTATATGAAATTTTATTTCTCATAAAAATAAAATGTAAGAATTTATGAACTATTCATTTATTGATTGGTTTATAATTATTTTAATATAATAAAATTTAAAAGATTTTAAATAGGTGGGTTACCCCAAATTGGGTTTAAAATGAAGATAAAAATACATTTGAACAATCTTGCACCATAAGTGGGGGTTTAGCCACCCCATTGACATCATCGGTAGTAACTTAAGAAAGTCAAGTAAATTGAAACTAAAACCAACCTCATTGCTATGTTGAAGATTTCAAGCCATGATCAACTTCCATTAGCTCTCCTTATTTCTCGGATCTCAAAGGATGTTAGATTCGAGATCAATCCCACTCTAGGGGGGGTCTAGGCTTCTCATGCCTTCTTGGATGGGAGCTCCTAGGCCAAGCACTATAGCCATGTGTATGGTACCATGGCACCCCATGGTCCTTAGGATGTCGCTCCAACTGCATCAGCTTAGGAAGAGACACATGAGGCTCTTGTAGAGGAGGATGAGATCCAAGCAATGGAGTAGGACACTCCCGTTCCAAAAGTAGATTTTCTAGAGCTAACTCCGAGGACTCACTCCAGTTGCAATCATGCTAGTTCATCCAAGCTTCTCATATTGCATCGACCTTGGTTGACCCGACTACTAGAGAGATGATGGATTCCATGACATGTCTTCACCTGAGAATGGACTCACAAGACACTCAGCTCCATGAGATCCAATGTCAGCTTTCATATATTATCTCGTGGATCCATTTTCAAGGTGCTTCGAGCTCCACTCCTCCTTTGCCTCCTCCTAATGCTTAGATGTTATATACATATATATATATATATGTATTGTTCTATTATTGTATATCTCTTATATCCAAAATCAGTTTTTAAGATATATATATATATATATATATATATATATATATATATATATATATATATATATATATATATATATATATAAAGACATATATGATGTTGATTTTTACCTTTCTCCTTTGTCTTTATGTGCTTTCTAGTTCATGTTTTATATACTCTGCCAATTTTGTGACAAAAAAAGAGGAGATCATTTCATCATGTCATTATTGTTAAATAGGGGGAGAATTTTAAAATTGAGAGTTAATTGAGAAACGTTACTTGTAATCTTTCTTGTCAAATCAGGGGGAGATTTAGAGAATATATATGAAGATATTCTTTAGGGGAAGATATTTCTTTTTGAATTGTTGAATTCATTTTTTATATTGATTTAATTCATTTAATTCTTAAGGGAAATTAATTGAAATATTGGAGGAAACCAAATCAATTATTGAAAGCATACCTTAAAAGTTTAAGAAAGATACGCGAATATTTCTTGCAAAATATATATTTCCTTTTTATTTGTCTATCTCTCTAAAACTATTCTAAGTCATTAAGTTTCTTCCCATGATCTTCACTGCCTACTTTTTGGTTGGAGATAAACCTTTGTGCTTTACTATTGATCTATCGTGTCTTATCAAGCTTCTATTATTTTTGGTTGATTTGTATGCATTTATCTTCATCTCAAGCTTTGCTTTGTACATTTGTGTCGCTACCAGAATCTATTCCTCATTCATGCTTTCACTTTGCATTGAGAAAAATCTCCAACTATCCTATTTTGTTGTCTTGATATTATTTTATCCCACATATTGCTTTACCTTTGGTAAAGTTTTCTTTATGTGTGCATGTTACAAGATTGGAAGATAAGTACTACAAGTTGATGCAATGCATTCCCTAAAGTTATTTTTAATTGATCGTTAATGTGTGTTATGTAAACTCCTTTGTGAGAGTTCAAGTGAACTAAAGTGTATTCATTGGAGTAATCAGAGGTTGTTATGTTGCAGACATGGATTAAGTTGTAGGTATTGAAGAGTAAGTCTTTAGGATAAAGTGGCCAAGTAAATCTATGTAACTTGATCTCATATGGTGGATTTAGATTAACAGTCTTAGACCTCATGGTTTTTTATTTCCACAATAGTGTGGGGGTTTTCCACATAAAAATCCTCGTGTATCATTGCATATCTTTATTATCTTGTTTGCATTGCCTATTGTGGAAAGAATTGATAATCCCTAATTACTCATAGGGAAAAGTTAGTTATAACATACAAATATTTACTTAAATTTTTTAATTATACCCATTCACTCCTCCTTTGGGTGTTACCCTACTAGAGTTTAGTTTTCAGATTCAATCACCTTAGGTGCTAAGATCTAGGAAAGAGAAAAATCAAGGGGGAGACCTATGATTTTTGTGATCTACGACACCTTTGATGCTTCTTTCAATTTAATTTGTTTGAGAACATTTGGATCACATGTATGGTCACCTCATCTCTAGATCAAAGTTTTTATATGTTATTGCTTCTATTGTGTTTAGATCTAGAGAGCCCTATGGAAAAATTTACATACACCCTAATGGTACAAGAAGGGGAATGGAGATATCAAAGTATTCCCAACAACTATAAGGGTGCTCAAACGATAAATGAGATCAAGAAATTGAGGGAAGTGTACCCTAAACTATACTTCACCATTAATTCACCATTATTCCTAAACTATATTGAATAAATAAATAAATAAATAAAGTTGGAAATTACTTGAAAGTCCCTTCAGTGGAAAGGCATTGGTGGGTTTGTCTAATCCGCTTATATTCATAAGGTTTCCAGTAAGAAGCATGAGTTGTTGTGTTGTAAACTTAAAAGAAAAGAGTAGGTGTTGACTAGTGTATGTCTCTTGGGACAAGGTTGTGTCTAAAACAAGTAAATGCGCACATGTACTTGCTTTTCATATTAGGTGGGTTTGCTCTATATAAAGTTAACTGAAACCTATAAGGATTTCTACAAGTGGTTTCCAATGTATGTCTTGTATCCTAATTATTGTGATTTGTTTTTTTTTTTTTTTACCACAAATGTTAGACAAATTAAGTCCATACTAATTCATAAAGTAAAATTTGGTAGTCATAAAACTTTCATAATTGTGGATTCTAATGAAACTAAAATAACGAATTAACAAATTATGAAATTTAGAATTATAGAGAATAATAGTTTAGATTGTTATTAATTGTTTTGTATTTTAGTTGAAGTCACATATTACTTCATTAAGATTCTAGCTATTGTGTCACCTACATTTTAGTGATGGTGTGACCCACAAATTATGGTATGATATATAATTCTTAATATATATATATATATATATATATTGCACAAATAAGATGTTTAACTGTTTCTTTCTTATAAACAATACTTCTATTTGAATTAACCATTTATATTAAACATTTTAATAAAATATAATTTGAAAAATAAGATCTAAATGCATGATGAAGAAAATAATACAAATGGTATGATTCCATATAACCTATGTTACACAAATAAAATGTTTAATTATTTCTTTCTTATAAACAATACTTAGATTTGAATTAACCATTTATATTAAAGGTTTTAATAAAATATAATTTACAAAATAAGATCTAAATGATGGAAAAAATGATACAAATGGCATGATCCCATATAACCTATTCTTGCTTTTGTGTAAATAATGCATAGATGTTAATTAAACAAAATTAAGGACTTTAATGATATAGATTTTTCAAAATGATAAGATCTTATTATTATTGTTATTGTTATTGTAAGCAATTGCACAAGAAACATTACACCCATATGTCCATGACATTAAAAATATGATAATTATGATTCATAAATTTTATTGGTATTATGAAGAGATATTATTCATATTATTCAAAGACAAAACATGTCATCAACATTAGCAGTGACAAAAGAAAGTTTCAAGTACCTTCATAAAAATGACTCTCTTATTAGAAGGAGAGATGCTTTATTTCCAAAATTATGCATCATTTGAGGGATATTATTTATATTATTATTAAGATTGACAGATTATTGATATTATTTAATGAAAAGCATGCCATCAACAATAACAATTACAAACAGGACCCTTAGCTAATTTCTTGCAAAAGCCTCCCTTAGTACAATCTAAAATACAGTATGTCCAACATTTTCCACCATCTGGATCATCATCTTTGCCAGGAACACAATTTCTAAGTTTAGATTGATTGTTGCAACATCTTCCAGCATTTTGGCTAACCACTTCCTTGGTAACCGAAACAAAATAGTAAACCACGAGAATATGTTAATGTATGCTTCAAATAATCAATTTACTTGATTGTGTTATTGATTTATTGTTAAAACCAAGTATATTTGTATATTTATTGTGTTATTTTTCACCCAAAAAAAAATGATAATAGTAAAAATAACATATATTGTCTCTTAAAATTATATATCTCATTTAATTATATATCGATTCACTTAGATTTATTTTTGCAATAGATTTAAACTATTACAAATTTTTGACACATATTTCGTCACAAATTGAATTGTCCATCATTTATATGTAGCTATTTATCGATAGTAATTCAAGAACAAATACGCATTGGCAAAAATATTGTAAATATATTTACTCTAGAAATCTTTTCAGAATTTAAATAATTTCTTATTATTATATATATGTATGGGATATATTGAGACAAAAGTATTGATTTTCACGGATATGTTGGGATATATCGAGAAATATCAATGGATATTCTGGTACCAAATATCAATGAGATGAAAATTGATCGAAATTCATAAAAATATTAAAAAAAAAAATCTAAATAAATGATATAAAAAGTGATAATGGAAATTTTGGAGTGGTTTTATTAACGAAATTGATATATATATGTATATATATATGACATAATTTGTGACATTCAATAATAATATTCGGATTTTAAAGTACATTTTATAAAGATTTATCTAATTTGAATATATTCAATAACATAAAAGAAATGATGATACATGTAAAAGTATTTTTTATTTTAAAATATTGATAATTTTATTTATAAATTTATATATTTAATTATTATTCAAAATACACAAGAATTAAAATTAATTAATTTATAATAATTTTATTTTAACAAAACATACACACACACTTTTCCCTTACTACCATAGAGATTATCCATTAGTAAATATTTATTCCAACAATGTATATCAACTAGGAAAAGTAAAATTTATTGTAGTGGAAGTAGCAATCATTTTTAATAAATAAGCTATCCATTGATAATAGCAATTTTTTATTAGTGATGGAAAATTCTCATTGACAAACTTTTACAAATATAACTTTTCCTGTTGTCAAGATTATTCATTAGTAAATGTTTATTCCAACAATTGTATATTAGCTTGGAAAAGTAAAATTTCTTGTAGTGGAAGTAGTAATCATATTTGATAAATAGATTAGCCTAATGTTTCGAATTGATTTGTTAAAACATACTTTATTACATAAAAATAATATGGTTGCATAATTTTCAAGTAATAAAAAATGAAAAACCTAAAATTATAACTAAGACCATGAATATAATACATAGAATTTAAATTATAAATATAAATAGTATATATAGAACAAACCTAAGCACAACAAGAGGACCATTACAAGGATAAATGACCCACATCTCTTCAATTTGGCTCTCTTCACAGGGTAGGAGATTTTTCTTCTTTTTTTTTTCTTTTTTTTTTATTACCAACTTTACAAGTTTAAAAAATTCAAAAAAGCCACTCATATAAATAGACTATGGAGCTACTATTTCACAAAATATTTCCTATTATAAGAAACTTATATGATAAGGATAAGATTCTTATGAGAAAAGAATATCAGATAGAAAAAAAAAAAAAAAAAAAAAAAAAGACTTTAGAAGAAAATCAATCCCCAAATTACAATTAACTTAGAAATTAAAATTAATTTCTAAACAAGGACAAATTTTAAGTAAAAGAAATTTTTTTATGGAAAAAAATTCTTACACCAAATAGGAAAAAAATAACTTTTAAAAGAAAATCAATCCCACATATAGAAATTACAATTAACTTTGAAATTAAAATTTAATTTCTAAGTAAAGGAATTTTTTGTATGGAAAAAAAATCTTAAATACCATAAAAGATAATTTTTATGTTTATGAAAATAATTAACAATTTACACCTAAAGTAATACTAAACACTTTCATCCTTTATTGAATCAACACTTATAATTCAACATAAAGGTTTTTTAGTACTTAATTTTCAATTTTATCAATTGTCACCCTACACATTAAGGCTATCAATTCTATCCTACAAATTTGATAAAAATTTCCAACATTTTGGAGTCTTTTACTTTAAAAATGACTTTGAATATTCAAATCAATGGTTAAGTGGTTTGCGAGCTAGTGTTAGGATAAAACCCTTGAAAATATGACATGATGTAACAGAATACAATATCAGTAATAATTTATTACTTATGTTCTAGTTTCCTTTTCTATTCATGTTTGTGGTAATTGTTGTATGAATTTAGGCAATCCATTAAAGATTTTAATGAACTACCTCCAATTGGAGGGATAACTGTCTTAGTCATCGAGATAGTTTGCCCATGGTAAATGCACTAGTTTGAATCATAACATCAGTTATCGGGTGGTCATGATTCACCAAGCTACATGTTGTGTGAACTCTCAGCCATTAAAGAATATCAACCTAGCCTTAGAGGTATTCAATAGCTTTATCTATGGGTGAGACACTAACCTAGTCAAATATTTTACAGACTGCATAACTTATGATTAAGGTAGGTGACAGACAACAAGTATTCTTAAAATAGGCATCATGATATCTTGTAGATTGAGACAATATGTAACCTTAAGTGATCCTAAGGATATATGATTTGGAAAACTATTGTCATTGTAATTCCTTAAAATTTGACATATTCCCTTTGAGAGATAGAGTGTGTTACTTGATGACATATACGGAGAATCTAAAAACTTAAGGATGGAGAGGTTGATAGCATATACTTCTTTAGATAACATATACCAATTCATAAGGAGTTTGCATGTATGGGTAATATGTCATGGGCCCGAGTTATATCTCGTTTAATATTATAGGACATTAGACTTGTATTTTCATACAAGTCTCAATGGTCCCACTCAAGCTCATATTCATTGGTGAAATTTCAAATATTTGATTTCCTCATTCATATGTGTACATAATGATGTTTTTTTAAAACATAAAGTTGCATAATAGCTTATCATTGGTTAATCTGAAATAGGCTATTAATTCATTGTAGTCTTATATGGCTATACAACCTAATGGACTTGATTAAGTGATCCAAACTAAAGTTGGGGTCAAGTCACTCAGCCCACAAAGAATCTATATAAACCCCTTAGAGGTTTCAAACTTTTTTTTTTTTTTTTTTTTTTGTGTTCTTGCTATTCAAACCCCATAAAGGAAAGGAACCTTAGCATCCACCCCTCAAGAGAGGATTCAATAACCTTATGTGCCAAGATCTAGGGAAGGAGAAATCAAGAGGGAAACCTTGGTTTTCATGATCTACGACACCTTAATACCTATTATCTCAATTTAATTTGATACGAGAACACATATATGGTCACCTCATTATGGACCCACATTTTTTACATGCGTCCCCACTCGATGGTAAAACTCGTTTTTTAGGGAAATTTTGATTTTTGTAAAAATTGAAGTCACCACTTACTTTTGTTTTTTTTTTTTTTTAAGGAAAAACAAAATGAGAAATAAAACCAAAAAAATGACTTCTTATTTGAAAAAGCATGTCTTGAAAACCGAGTATAAGTTTGGGCATCATGTTACCTATCAAGAAGGTACCATAAGGTAGCACTCCTCTAAGCTAATAAAGGTTTCAAGTGAGGTAATTATCACAATTGATTAATAAATCATGGATACCAAAGAATAAGAATAAGGCAAAGGTGATAATAAAAAAAGACTAGCAAAATACTTCTCACGCAAAACATGCATATCAAGTTAACTTGAGCATAAAAGAAAAAAGAAGGAACAATCATAATTGCATCCAAATCGCTTCCATAAAATAATAGGGTTAGTTCAACAAGTATAATATAGAAAACGTCCTATAATACACACAACATGCAATCCACTAAAATCAATAATATAAGAAATGATCATAGCACAACCAGATGTAATCAAGCATGAATATATAAAAACAAGGCATACATGTCCATGGAATTAAGTAAATAAAGGATAGAGGAAGCATACCTTGATAACATATCAAGCGCTTTCATAAGACCAAAGGGATTAGCTTAATGAATGCAATATCATAGGCAAGGTCTCATATTACATACAATCAAATCCAAAATAAAGAGTAAAGAAGTGAAATAAGATGAAATAATACACAACAAGCAAGGTAAAGAACACTCATAAATTAATTCTAAATAACATGTCAAAGAGGAATAAGGATATGAAAGAAAATTCATCTAGTATATATAATATATCTACAATGCAAAACAAAATTTAAAGCAACTTAAAACCATGCCTAAGGAAGTTAAATTATCAACAACAAACAAGACTCTCAGTAACAAGGTGATACAAGGGCATTCACAAAATAAACCTAGAATAGATACCTAGAAGTGCTAAAACGTCTCAATAAAAATTAAGTGATATCCTATTAATATCTAGAATGTATTCCAATTAACTAAAGAAATTAATCATCTCCCATTTTATAGCAAAATTAAAATAAACTAGCATCATTCTACAAAATATTTAGCACTGGTCAAAATAGTGACACTTGCAATATAAATCCAAAAAAATATGTAGACATGGTATTTTCTCAAATAAAAATTCTACATCATCCTTAACAAGTATAGAAGACATTCTAATTGGCCAAATAAATTAAACATGTCTCATTTGATACCAGATTTAATGACAATCACATTGGTAAAGAGCAAAGCAAATTTTAATAACATATAAAAATGAATTTATTTGACTAATCTATAAGCATGATAAAATCAAGAAAAAAAATACAATACATTTAATATGCCTACATTATAGGAAAAATAACAATATGATTAAATCCAACAAGGAGCATATTTAAATTAAACTAAATATTCCCTAACTATAAAATAGGGTCAATGCAGCACATGTAGGAAAAAAAAATATTATTTCTCTTACTTAGGCAAGTGATTTTCAATGAAACGGGATCCTAAAAATTACCTTCAATAAGTTAGATTAAGAAAAAAAGATAACAACAAAAATTAAGGAAGTCAAAAAATAATTTAATTTTGCAAAAATTAGTTCATGTGTCTAATATAGGGTTAAAATTGGACTCATGTAAAAACCAATTTAAATCTGTTAATTGAAAAATAATTTTAAACCAAAATTTGTTTAAAAATAAATAAAAATAAAAAATAGGGAGTTAGGAACATCATACAAGCATCAAAATAATTTTAGAAGAATTTTAAGTTTCTTAATTCAATTTTTTTATTTTAAAGGTTAGTGAGTCAAGCAAAGTGACAGTAGATTTTTTGTTTGAAGAGCTAAATGTATGTTGGATTTCACTAAAGTCTAAATTAATGTCCATGAATTTAATTCATGTTTTCTAATCCTCCATAATCATGATGAAGCTTATGAAGACCAAGAATTACTCTATTATTTGGAGCCATGAATTTTATTTCATGTGACAAAATTGAAAATTAATGAAAATCAATAAGAAAAGTGCATACCAATTGAAACATGGTTGCATACTTTTGAAAATTATTTTTAAATAATCAAGAGATTTAAGATGAATTCAAAAAAATGGAAAATCAAATTTTATAGAAAAACCACTGAAAAATATTTTTGAAACAATCAATTTAGATAGGATCTCAACATGAGAACAAGAAAACAAAACTCAAGGGAAGAGAAGAGAGTGTGTGAACTAAGTGTGACCATTCTATGGTGATCTTAATGGTGTGTGTGTATGAATGTGAGAGAGGCAATAGTTAAACCTGAATTCAAACATCTCAAAGAAACAATCAAATAAATGGAATCTAAAGCAAAGATATCAAGTGGTGCAAGGCCTCATCTCATGTGATATCGAAGAGGCTCAAACTAAGTGAAAGAAAACGAAGAAAAACAATGAGCAAAATAAATCCTAAGAATAAACAATCAATCATCCTCAATAATCATCCAATCGATGACTACCAACAATCTGTGTGGCCTATGCATCCGCACCAATCAAAGATAATTCTCAAATCTAAGCAAAATGGAAGGAAAAGAAAGAGATGGAGAGATGATCATTAATAAGAGATGCAGAAAATTGAAGAGAACATGCTTGAAACTTTTCTCTTCCTAAAAAAAAAAAAAAAAGAAAAGAAACTTGCTTCTTCTTCAAACAGATTCAATGGTGCATTACTCTCAAAATTCATAAGCTTTTCTTTTCTCAATCTAAACTGATCCTCCCTTCTCACTGTGTCATGATCTCCTTAGCCTCTCAAGGCTTCACTTTTTCTCCTCTCAATTTAAGGCAACCATGCATCAAAGGACTCCTCAAAATCTCAAACTCTCAAGCCCTCATATTCTCCCAAAGCCATGGTGTTAAAAGAGTCCTCTTCTCCAACTTTCAATGTTCTCTCTCCAAATTTGATCCTATGGTAGTTGTGTGTTCTCTAACTCTCACCTCTTCAATGTCATTCACCAAAGGAGTCCTAACTAATCTAAACCCACTCAACCCCCCACCCCCCTTCCTCCCCTCTCCCAATGTCATGAATGTCTCATCCTTTCTTATGGCAATTGTGAGTCCTTTATCTTCCAAAATCTTTTTCTTTTTATCTTCTCCCAATGTCGTGTATCCCCTCAAAGACTAAGGAAAACACGAATCCACATCTTCCCAATTCTCCTTGCTTTCCTTATCCTCTCCCAATGTCATGTATATCCTCTCAAAGACTCCCCAAATCTAGTTGTCTTCCTAATTTTTCTTCCAATGTCATGTACATCCTCTTAAAGACTCCCCAAATCTTCCATTTTGATTTATTTTCATACAATAGCGGTGCACCAAGAGGATTCTCCCACTCCCCTATTCAGTTGCTTTCATTCTTTCTTTCTAACAACCTTCCTTTTTTATTTCCCTTCATATGGCAACCCTGTACCCTCATTCCTTCCCCTTTCAAATCTCACTTTTGGAATTTTCCTTTGCTTTCCCAAACAACCTTCATGCACATGCCATGCAAGGTGACATAAATGCTACCCTAAAGTCCAATTAAGAATTTTCCTAAAATGAAACTAGATAAACTATCCTAAAGTGCACCTTAATGAAATGAGCTAAAAATGCACCTAGATGAACCATCCTACGGTGCATCTAAATGAATTGAACTAAAAATGCAACTAGGTGAGCTATTCTAAGGTGCACCTAAATGAAATGAACTAAAGATGCACCTAAATGAAATATCTTAAGATGAAACTAAGTGAACTAAACCTAAAATACAACTAAGTGAATTAGACTAAGAATGCAACTAAGTGAACTAAACCTAAAATGCAATTAAGTGAACTAGACTAAGAATGGAACTAAGTGAACTAGAATAAGAATACAACTAAGTGAACTAGACTAAGAATACAACTAAGTGAACTAAACCTAAAATGCAACTAAGTGAACTAAATTGAAAAAGTAGTTAAGTAAATTAGACTAAGAATGTAATGAACTAGACTAAGAATGCAACTAAATGAACTAAATTAAGAATGCAACTAAGTGAACTAAAGTTAAAATGCAACTAATGTTGAAATGCAACTAAGTGAACTAAACCTAAAATGCAACTAAGTGAACTAAACCTAAAATGCAACTAAATGAATTAGACTAAGAATGCAATTAAGTGAACTAAACTAAGAATGCATCTAAGTGAACTTAACCTAAAATACAATTGAATTAGATTAAGAGTGCAACTAAGTGAACTAAACTAAGAATTAAACTAAGTGAACTAAACCTAAAATGAAACTAAGTAAACTAAACTAACTAAACTTAAAATGAAACTAAGTGAACTAGACCAAGAATGTAAATAGATGAAACACACTAAGAATACAACTAAGTGAACTAAACGTAAAATGCAACCAAGTGAACTAAACCTAAAATGTTAATGTTATGTCATTGATTTTAAGGGCTCTATTCTAAAAAATGGGGCACTCACTCCTACTCTTGATTTTCAAGCTAACCAATCAACCTTCAAATATCACATCTCGTTATTGCTCAAAACTAAGAACTTGCTTTTAGGGGTTGGCTTGGAGATGACGTCAACTAAAGCTTGGGCCTTAATTGATCCATTTATATTTGATGTCATATCAACCCATCTATACTTGCCCAATTAACAAGCCATCCAAATAGATTAGGTTTATGCAATTAGTACTACTTCCATGGGTTGGTTAATCATGTGAGATTAAAAATATGGCCTCAACCTTTTAGTTGGTATATGCAAGGTTAGTTTTATTTTTTTGAATAACTGATACCTTATTTCAACATTCAACAACAATTTATTGACCTAGCATATTAGCCTCTTCACATGTGCATTATCCTCCTATACTAATATTGGGTTTATAGCCACATCATATATAGACATGTAGAAGTATAATTCTTCTCCTTCTACTCGACTTGCCAAGACATGAGGCTTCATCAAGTATGATTTTAGGCTACGTTTGGTTCAAGGAAAGTTTGAAGAAAAATGCGAGTGAAAGAAAATAGAGAAGAGTAAAGGGAAAGAAAATACGAAGGAAAATAAAAAATAAATTTAAAGTTAATAAATTACTTTTATATATTACTTCAAACTCATTTTAATTATTTAACTCTTTTATATAAAGATTAAATTATTTAAAAATATAAAGTTTTTTTTTTTACTAATTTTAAATATATTTGACATTTTTCATATTTCCATGGTAAAATCAAATATTAGAGAATCATTTTTCTTAACATTTTGTTTTTCTTTCCTTAGTATTTTCCTGGAGCCAAACATAGTCTTAAGGTTTAAAATACCTTTTTGCACTACTCAATCCACCTAAATGACACTCATCTAAGTCCTAGAGATGAATCGAGCTAGAATGATTATTATTGTTTGTCCCAAGATTGATTGATTAGGCATCAATCATGACTTGAAGCAGGTTCAAAAGACCAACTGTATGGAGTTTTGTTTTCACTATATTTTCTATGTATTAACATATATGTAGTACCATAATGGGGGGATTGAGCAAAAATAAGTGGATGGCTAGGAACGCCAAGGTACATAATGAATTAGTAATGGAGATTATGTAAGTTATCCAAGGGACATTTTGCATAAAAGGAATACTAATTGGGGTTTAAATTAGTAGAAATGATTAGGCAGTACTCCCCATGATTTTGATCCAGAGTATGCTCCTTCCACTAATTAAAGAAATAGCTATAAGGAACCAAATAATCCTTTACTTTCTTTTAAAGCCCCCTTCACTTTTTTTTTAGAAAGAAGACTAGGAACAAAAAAGAAAAAAGAAAAAAAGAAAGAATGTAATTACAATAGAAAAAATCCATTACTTTGTACATAAATTTGAGCAAACTAGGTTAGGTGAAATTTCAAATCAACTTAATTTTCTTAGGATTGGCCTCTATTCACACCCAATAGTTATTTACATTAAGAACTTGGCACATTTTACTCTAAAGTGTATTTGGTTGGATTGAGTTGCATTCTTATCTTCTAAGGATCTTGATGGCTTTCTAAAAGTCTTTGAGATGATCTCCTTTACCTATTATGAGCATGTTGTCTATGTACATGACTCCATGGTATTCTTGATTACATCTTGTCACCAACATTTGATTCATTGTTTCTGCATTTTTTAGCCTAAATAGCATAATTTGAGAGCAATAAGACCTCATCTCATGACCCAAGAAAGCATCCATTAATGAGAGAGTTCATGCCTCAAAGTTGAGTCAACTACCTACTCAATTCTATAATAGGAAGCTGTCTTCATGTTACACTTCATTCAAATTAGTGAAATGATAACAAATTGCTACTTCCCATTGCTTTTTTGGTTTATGATCATGTTAGAGAACAATTTGGGTACTAAGCTTCTTAAATGAGTCTAGCAACCATCAATCTATTCAACTCTTCATTGACACTTTGATGTCATTTGGAGGGAATTTCCTAACTTTTATCGAATCAAATTACACATTGCTTGTAAATAGAGACACAATGGTCTTATTGATACCCTTCATGTCAAGGTGAGACTTACTTGTGTTGAACAACCAATTTTCCTTAAGTCCAATATGCATATCATGTTCCTTAACACCCTTCCTCTCCCATACCCACACAGGAGAGATATCATAGAATTGCAAATTAGAGGGGAGAGGGGAGGGAGGGATACTAAAAAATTTCAAATTGGGGGAACAGATATCAAATAGGAAAACAAACATGCAAATTACAAAGAGGTAATTCAAACTCACAACTTCCCACCAAACCAAGCTTTGATACCATGTTAAGTATATGGAAGCTTTGATAACAACTTGAACATAGTGATAACTATGATCTACTTGTCAAGGTGAAACGATGTGAACACATTTGGATGTTGTCTTAGAAATTCTAGAAATTTCTCTAGTTCCTCAATTGGAAGTAGTGTTCATAGCATCACATTTTTTTCATGACCTCCTTTGAACAATGGCAATGCAATTAGTGGTTTAATTGTTCGAGTTTCATTATCTTAGTCCTCATCCACCACCAACTGAGCCTTGGATTGCTACTTATCGAGATCTTCCTTATGCTATTGATTTCTCCATAATGGCTTCTAAGTTTGAGATATTTGGTAGAAATCTCTAGAAGCAAGTTGGTCATCTTATGCGTTGATTTGGTCTCTCTCCGTCTAATAAAGCACCATTTGATGATACGGTGAAGAGGTTGCCTTCTTAGAATAGATCTAATTGCTATAAAAAATTTATATTATAAGGAGGAGTTATCAACCACGCAAATGGAAGAATTAATGTCACTGACTTTCCATAATGGATAACACTATTTCTCTCAAAGGTGTACTAATCCTAATGATTTGAAGTAGGTCGGTGAGTAGTTACAAGAAGTAGCCCATCTTATGGAAGCCCGACAAGGTAAAACCTCTAGCCAATAGAGTGATTATTAAGGCATCTTGGTAAGGAATACGTACCCTATCACAATCCACAACAGGAAACAATATGAATCCATTCATAAGAAGCGCTCCTTGAAGTTGGGCTATATTTCTTATTAGAATAGAAGCTCATGCCTTCACCAGTTTGTTCCTAATATTGCTTTTACCGAATCACACTCTTCATCAATCATACCTCCACTAATTATGTGAATTGTGGGCCTTTATTCTTGCTCCATTATGGGAGGTCGCACCCCTACTTTCCTATGATCTCAAGGGCATAAATAGGGGAATGTATAGCTTCTTTGCTAGCCGATAGATATGGTGTAATGTTGGTGCTTGCAACTATTCTCTTTGATATTGGAAATACTATCTTTGACCTCTTTCTAAGGGGGGTCTTCTCACATTGTTGAGGCCATTGAAATCCCTCCATATGTAGCACTTGTTTGAGAATATGTGTACATGAGGCATTCAGTAGAGTGAACATCAAGATCGATAAGATACGCCAGCCTTGTAAACTAGGAAAGATTTTGCATGAGTCTGTCAATAATGCATCAAATGATTGTAGGTATCACTTATTCCACCAAATATATTGACTCTCTGGGTGGAGAATCCATAACAGGCTCTTGGGCCAATATACGTCGTTTGAATATAATTTTGAAGATTCCATTGAACAAAATTGGATGCACGCTTCCCTTGCACCCCGTTCTTGAAATTGCTGCTTCCTCACCAATCTTTGAGCTGTGTCTTAGAAGCCTTCACTGCTACTAGTGGCTTGTTGACCATTCACTCCAATCAAGCATTGATGATATTAGAATATCTCTTGCAAAGTACTTGCTTAGTAATGATACCCCTTGTGCATATTTGACTACTCAGACAATAAAATTTGGGAAAATATGAACATGAAGAAAGAAAAAAAAAAGTAAAAAAAGAAAGAAAAAGACAACAAACAAGCAAACAAAATTCATGCCTCAATTCCTTTGAACCACTATATGTGTGAAACAATAGCTATGAGACCACCATTGGATCCAAATTAGAGCATCACTAAGAAATCTTATAATCTTCTTACTGAATGCAGTACCCAAAATGTTTATGAATTTAAGCAAGGGAAAGCAACCACAAAAGAAGCAAAAACGCTGCAAAGGATTGATGATTTGAACAGATCAATAGTGCCTACTAACCAAGGCACCCAAAGTCGTTGCTCTTATTGCAGCCACATATTAGCTTAGGCTGATGCAGTCTTCCTCTGCTGGTAAGCAACAGCAAAAATAGGCACTCCAACACCTGTGCATACGACACCTAAGACAGCAAGTGGCACCTGCACCTTCTGATATTTCATCCTGTCCAAGTTGTACATGTGCTTGGCATGGAGATAGAATGGTTCATCATGCCCATGCCCATGTCCATGGCCTTCCCCCATCCTCTTTACCCCAGTTGAGTGGAATCCTCTGTTCACTGCCAAAACACGATCAAAATTCCCACTTCCAGTTACTTTACACTTTCTAAAATACCATTCCAGTTACTTCACACTTTCTAAAATACCATAATCAATGAACAACCGCATCCAACCTACCACTTGTTTTACAAGCAAACCATTAGCTAAAAGCCACTTTCCGCCTTCTAAAATGAATTTGGAAGCAACTTCAACCAACACTGACTTTTTAAGGCCATAAAAAAGAAGGCTTGAGATTGAAAAAAACTTTAATTTTCCTTTCTGAAAATTTTGAAATTAACAATTAAAGCATCCCACATTAATTTCAGATTTCTTGTTAATTAACAAGGAAATGTGATATTGACCAAAATATGCCTGACTCTTAATTACATGAATTACCAACAAAGAAAATAGAAAAACGGCAAGGCAAATAAAAATTACTCTTTCACAACAAAATCACTTCTACTTCCATATAAGCTATATATAGAAGGTCAAAATTAATTAGTTCATTGAATAAGTTACGACATGGTACCCACCTTGTTGCCTAAAACAACTCTAGCAATTTTATAGAAAGCTACATTAAGAGCTGCTTATATTTACCAAGAATGATTTTACACTGATTACAGGTCCTGACATTAATCTAAGAATGCTTCTGCCAGCACTAAGTTCATAATGATTTTACACTGATTACAGGTCCTACTTCATACTAGTAATACATCTACAGGTTAAGTGGATGTCAAAGGCTGAAAGTACTTCATAATGATTGACAAGAGACCTCGGCTTCTGGATAAAGAGATCAAGGTTTCAGGCATATTTAAATTCTTTAGCAAGGTTTCAGCCATATTTAAATTCTTTACCAAGGTTCAAACTATCAGTAATAGGAATCAAATATCTAGTACATTTCTCAGTTAAAAACTACAACTTAGAAAGGTTTATACAAATATACTAACTAAAGCTAGTTGCACTCAAAATTTAACATATACATTCTGATTTTCTATCGATAAAGAAGATGGAATCATTCAAACAAGGATTCTATTGATGAAGATGGAATTCATTCAAACAAGCATTCATGGTTGATAATGAAAATGGAATTCCATTGAAACAGGATTTATGGAAGGGTAGGATCTGACTTCGGGAACATTAAAAATAAATAAATAATAAAAAACAAACAATTAAAAAAGTAAAATAAATAAAAAGGACCACCCCTCAAAGGGTAACCTTTCAAGTGAAGCTTATATATATATGTATGTATATTTTTTAATTTTCTTTTCAAAGGATTTCAAGTGAAGCTTAAATGAATAAGAGTAAGACACAAAAACCAAGATATTTTAATATTAGGAAATATGGGGATATTATAATGCATCAAATTCACAATTACAAAAAGCTAAATTCACCATCATTTTATCTTGTGTCTATTCTCATCCACACTCAAAACACTTTTTCTAATAAAGGAATACTTTTGGAAAAATTGTGTTTTTCGTGTAAGCTTTTGAAAAAATGAAATGGAAAAGAAAAACCTCTAGGAATAACTAAAATTCCATGCATTCTCATATCAAAGGTAGCATTTATATCATAAAAATGTAGTACCAAAATAATACTTTAAACTAAAAGGGCATACAATAATAAGTATTTTAGGAATTAAATGAGCAAGTGAAAATACACTTTTTCCTACAATTTTTGCGATCCACACAAAGGTCTATAGTTGAACCAAGCATCCAAGCGAATGATCTTAGCACTCCCCAAGAAGTCATCTTCAGATTGTGTACAATTTTTAAATTCCCAAATTTTAAGATGTTCATTGCAGCAGACAAAAAATGCTATATATTCATGTACAACAAAAGAAAATGGAATAATATCAATTTATTGAATAGAAATCTGCCACAAAGGTCACAAGAAAAACATGGAGGCTATACCACAAAGCCAATAGGGTTTTCCCATACCCAATTTGGCATATAGCTGCACGTGCCACATACATTGCCAATCCCAAAAACAATCATGGTGGTAAAGCCTATAGCAATAAGGGCCATGTGACATCGGTTCATATACTTTAAGGCATTGATGATCAAAATGACGTTCAGCTATATAAACAATTGGATATATTAAAAGGCAATAGAGGCTTTAAAGGTACTATAGAAATAATAAAAAGATACATGTCTCTGTTTGTAATCCCTAAAAAGGTTAGATTGAGATTAGAGAAGATTCAAAGGGACTTTCTTTGGGGCTTTGGAGAAAAAGCCTCATTTGATAGTTAGTCGATTGTTTGCATAGACATGGGAAAGGGAAGTTGGGGGTTAAAAGTCTTTCTCTCCTAAATCAGGCCCTTCTTGGTAAGTGGTGCTGGAAATATATTTCTGATAGGAAAGTTTCTTGGAAGCAAATTATAGAGGTGAAGTATGGGAAGGAAGGAGTAGATTGGCACCCTAGGGAAGTTAGGGATGGATATGGGGTTGGTGTTTGGAAAACTATCAAGAAGGGGTGGGATCTCTTTTTCAATAGAACCACCTTTGAAGTGGATAATGGAAGAAGACTTAAGTTCTAGATAGACAAACGGTGTGGAGAGGAACCCTTGTGTATGTCATTTCCTTCTTTGTATGCTTTGGCTTTATCAAAGGAGGTTTGGGTGGCAAATTTATAGGATAAAATAGGGGGAATGGGACATTGGACCCCACGCTTCACTAGGAACCTTAATGATTGGGAGTTGGACATCGTTGAGACTTTTTTCTACATGTTGAGAGGGAAATTGGTTAGGAGGGGTGAAAATGATAACGTGGTTTGGAAAGACGATAAGAAAGGATTGTTTTTGGTCAAATCTTTTTATGCGGTTTTGGAAGTGGGAAGGGTGGTCCACTTTCCAAAGAACATTATCTTGAATTCATGGGTTCCATCCAAAAGTGAGTTTTATTGCATGGAAAGCTAATTGGGGAAGAGTTCTTACTTTAGATGATCTTCAAAAGAGAGGGTGACCATTGGCGATGGAAACAAGTGGGCTCCAAAGCCCAAACTTTAATTTGGCACTCTCTGAATGATAATGGGCTTAGTTGGGATCTTATATAATTCAATACGGGTTCAACCTAAAAAGTACTTTCCAAAAATCAAATTATGGGCCTCGTCAATTGTTATAAGTTACCATTTTCAGTCATTATTATTGTCATTTTCCAATAGTCTTTAATGTGGTCTAGTAGTAAATCCAAGTTTTTTTTATTTTCAAGTTGCATTATTAATATGTGACTAGTTCCAAGGAGTTATAAGTCCTTAAAGAGTTTTATATGGTAGTTGATTAGTCTTTTGAGAGGAATCAATGAATGAATGAATTTCTAGCAACCACTATCTTCTTTGTGTGATACAAAGAGAACTTAAGTGTGAAGCCTAAAGGTTTCTAGGAGTGATTCCTAGGGTACTTTCAATTATACACTACTGTCCTTGCATTTTACTTTTTGCACTACATCAATTTTGGTATCAAAGCGAGGGTGATATCATGGCTACATGATCTGGAAGGAGTTTTGGAGGAAGACTAACTGATAACCAGCATGATGAGATGCTGATTCAGATGGTGGATCAGCTTGAACCACGTTCAACCAAGTAACATCGAGACACGAATATCTCAAGCTAACAACTAGGAAAATGCAAAGGAACAAGAGGCAATTCAAACACCACAATACCCTATGTCTGAATGGGCTAGAGGATTGCTTGAAAGAAGACATGAAGTGTGAGACATCACTGGAGATATCACAAAGAAAGTGAGAACAGAGGTTCCTGATTTTGAAGGAAAGGTGAATGCTACTCAATTTGCTAATTGGCTGGTTGCAATTGAAGAGTACTTCGATTGGTAAAACATGATGGATGATCAAAAAGTGAGATTTGCTAAAATGAAATTGGTGGGCTTAGCAAAAGTTTGGTGGACAAAAGTTGAAGCACACTTTAGAAGGATGGAGCTACCACCAGTCAGCCCATGGCAAGAGATGGAAATGAAGGCTAAGCTTCGGGAGAAATACATGCCTACAAATTACCATGATAAGCTATGTGAACAGCTCATTAATTTGAGGCAGAAGTTTGATGAGTTATAAAAAACAAGGAGTCATTGTAGAAGACCCTCAACAAACACTTACAAGATTCAAAGCTCAATTAAAACGTGAAATCAATCGGGAGTTGCTGCATTAGCCATTATACAGCTTGGAACATGCCTTTCAAGTTGCATTTTTAACAGGAAGCCAGGAGCTATGACCATGGAATCTGTCCGTAAGAAGCTCCATGGCATAAGTCGTAGTATGAAGCCAGGCTCATCTCATCCATTTAATCCACCTACAGGGTTTAAGCCATTTTCTTCTCAAGTGGTTGATCCTAAAGGTAAGGTATCAAATGTTTCAAGTTTCAACAACCTGACCACGTGGCATACAATTGTTCAAAGAAGAACTTGCATATTGGGCTAGAACATGAAGAACCAGAACCACAGAAGGATGAGCAAAATGAAAACTCATTTGACTATGGAGTCTATGATCCTGCTGACTAGGATGAAGAAATGGACATTTCACCAGCTTCTGTTGTGAGACGTATTCTTAGAGCCCCTAAAGTTGAGGAAGAAGATTGGCACCGAACCCTCTATTTTTCAAATGTTAGTCAGATGCGAGAATCAAGTTCAGAAACTCATCGTTGACAGTGGCAGTTGTATGAATGTTGTTTCAGCCTCCACAGTTGAGCGTCTTAGGCTTCCATTTGAGCCACGCCCACAACCATACAAGGTAGCATGGATAAATAACATGTCTATTCCAGTAAATCAGCATTGTCTTGTTTCTATTTCTTGAGGTGTTTATAGTGATTCTAATTGGTGTGATGTGATCCCTATGAAAATAGCACATATCATTCTTGGTCATCCTTGGCTTTATGATCAGGATGTGCATCATCGTGGAAAAGAGAACACATATAGCTTCATGTTTAAGAACCCAAAGGTTGTGTTGAAACCAATGACTGCTGCTGAAATGGGAAAATATCGAATTCAAAAGTCAACAAAAGCTGCTAAAGGCATGAAGAGTTCTCTTCATATTCTCACTAAGAATAAGTTTCAGCATGAAAGCAAGGAAAATGGGGTTATATATGTTGTAATAATGAAAGAAGTTGGCATGAAAGATGCTGGCAGCATTTCTTCTATAGCTAAGAAGGTTGTTGAACTACTCAACGACTTCTCTGATATAGCTCCAGCAAATCTGCCTAGTGAACTTCCCCCACTCTACAACATTCAGCATTCTATAGACTTTATGTCGGGATCTCAATTGCCTAATCTTCCAATCTATTGTATGAATCCAATTGAATGTGCAGAGGTTAAAAGACAAATGGGGGAGTTGCTATCCAAGGGATTTATTCATGAAAGTTTAAGTCCTTATGTTGTCCCCGCCTTACTAACCCTTAAAAAAGATGGTAGGTGACGCATGTGTGTAGACAATCGTGCAATCAACAAGATACCCATCAAATATTGGTTTCTCATTCCTCGGCTTGATGATATGTTGGATATGATGGCCGGTTCTTGCATCTTTTCAAAGATAGATCTGAAGAGTGGGTATCATCAAATACGGTTAAGGCCCAGAGATGAGTGGAAGACTGCTTTTAAAACAAATGATGGTCTCTACGAGTTGCTGATAATGCCTTTTGGCCTATCCAATGCTCCTAGCACATTCATGTGCTTCATGAATCACGTAGTTCAACCATTTATTGGCAAGTTTCTAGTCATTTACTTTGATGATATTTTAATCTACAACAAGACCAAGGAATCATGAGTCCCATTCACGACAAGTTATGACAATCCTTCGACAAGAGAAACTCTAAATAAATTTGCAAAAATGTTCCTTCATGACCTCAACCACTGTGTTCCTACATTTTGTTGTTTCAACCAAAGGGTTAGAAGTAGACCCTGATAAGGTAAAAGTCATCCTAGAATGGCTAGTTCCTAGCACATTGCAGGAGCTATGAAGTTTTCATGGGTTGTCCACAATTTATCAGCACTTCATCAAAAGTTTCAGAACTATTATAGCTCCTATCACTGATTGTATGAAGAAAAAAAACAGTTTGTTTGAAGGCAACAACAACAGCTTTTGAAGAAATAAAGAAAAGGCTAACTGAAGCACCTGTTCTACAACTTCCCAATTTTTCAAAAGTATTTTAAGTAGCTTGCTATGTATCGAATGTGGGAATTGGAAGTGTGCTCAATCAGGAAGGACATCCTATTGCATTTTTCAATGAAAAACTAAATGAACGAAAGCAAAAATATTCAATATATGACAAATAATTCTATGTTGTGGTTGCTTTGTGTTATTGGTGTCATTATCTCCTTCCAAAGGAGTTTGTTTTATATTCTGATCATGAAGCTCTCAAGCATGTCAACTCTCAAAAGAAGCTTAACCATCATCATGGGAAATGGGTCTCCTTCTTACAAGAATACACCTTTATTATTCGGCATAAATATGGTGTTGAGAACAAGGCAACTGATTCTCTTAGTCGAGTAGTGTATATTCTTTCTTCTATGGCTATACAGGTTGTGAGATTTGATTTGTTGAAGCGGGATCATAATTCTTGCAAGGATTTCAACATTCTATATGATGCCTTAGTGGCAGGGAACTTGGGAGCATATCCAAATTTTTTGCTACATGATGGATACCTCTTCAAAGGGACTCACCTTTTCTTACCCAACACATCACTTCGAGAGCAAGTGATATGAGAATTGCATTCTGGAGGAGCAAATGGTCATTTTAGAAGAAATAAGACGATTGCAATGATACAAGATCTCTTTTCTTAGCCAAGTTTAAAAAGGGATGTGGCTAAGAATGTTTCTAAATGTCGCATATGCCAACTATCAAAGGGAAGGAAGAAAAATACTAGACTGTACATGCCACTTCCAGTGCCCCATGAGCCATGGCAAGACCTAAGCATGGATTTTGTCTTTGGTTTGCCAAAAACTTTCAAGGGACATGACTCCATATTTGTCGTGATAGATCATTTCTCTAAAATGATGCACTTTATCTCATGTTCAAAGACTTTAGATGTTGTCCATGTTGCTAAACTATTCTTTAAAGAAGTTGTCCAACTTCATGGTTTGCCCAAGACTATTGTTTTTTATCAGAATGAAAAGTTTATGGGTCACTTTTTGAGAAGCTTATGGAAGATGTTGAACACAAAGCTGAAATTTTCTTTGGCTTTTCACCCTCAAACTAACAACCATACAGAAGTCCTTAACCAAAGTTTAGGTGATCTACTTCTCTGCCTAGTTGGAGAACATATCACTAATTGGGATCAGATTCTTCCTATGGCTGATTTTGCATACAACACTTTGGTAAATAGGTCTACAAGTTACCTATCAAAAAAAATAAAAAATAGGTCTACAGGTTACAGCCCCTTTGAGATCTTGCTTCCTAATAAGCCTATTGATTTAGTTCCATTACCAATGGAAGCATGACCAAGTGTTGGAGCTGATGCTTTTAGTAAGCATATACACGATTTACATGACGATGTTCAAAGGAAGATTGCTCTCCGTAATGAGAATTATAAGGCACATGCTGATTTGAAAAGAAAGTTTGTTGATTTTAAGGAAGGAGATATGATTATGGTAAGGATAAGGCTTGAACGATATCCTAAAGATACATACAAGAAACTTCACTCAAAGAATGTTGGTCCATACAAAGTGCTCAAGAAAATTAACTCAAATGCTTATGTTCTTGATTTGCCTAAAAATATGGGCATTAGTAACATCTTCAACATCAAGGACCTCACCCCATGTTCTAATCCTAAAGATGCTACAACTAATGGTGGCCCAAAATGCTCGCTTACCACCAACTCCTCGTTTAAAGGAGGAAATTGAAGATGTTGTTGATCACCAAATTGTTTCAACTGGAGAGGGCTATCAAAAGTATCTTGTCAAACGGAGAGGGAGACTACTTTCAAATTGTACATGGATCACAAATGGGGAATTTCAATACTCGAATCAAGACCTTAATGAGAGATTTCATGTCTTTAACTTGTCAAGGTCGAGTTTTCCTAAGTCGGGGGGAGTTGATGGAGACAAGCGGCAGCCACCTTTAAAAGTTTATCAAAGGCGCAAAGGAGTGGACTCCAAAGCCGAAACATTAATTCAGCACTCTTTGAATGATAATGGGCTTAGTTGGAATCTTATATGATTCAATATGGGTTCAACCTAAAACCTTGAGGGGTAGCTCCGTTGGTCCGGCCTTGGGTTTGCTCCCCAATGGTAACCAATTCGAGTCTCCTTAGGGCCACTGGAGGTTTATCCGGTCGTTAACTTCAGGGCCCCTTGGGATTAGTCGAGGTGCGCGTAAGCTAACCCGGACATCCATGGTTATCAAAAAAAAAAAAAAAATATGGGTTCAACCTAGAAAGTACTTTCTAGAAATCAAATTATGGGCCTAGTCAATGGTTATAAGTTACCATTTTACTTTCATTTTGTAAATTTGGTTTTTTATGGTGCTGGCTGGTGATAGTTGTATACTTTTTGTATACCTTGGGCTACTATTCTAACAATCCTTTTAGATATATTTTCCTCTTTATCTATCAAAAAAAAAAAAGTTACCATTTTCAATCATTATTATTGTCATTTTCCAATGGTCTTTAATGTGGTTTAGTAGTCAATCCAAGTTTTGTCATTTTCAAGTTGCGTTATTATTATGTGACTAGTTCCAAGGAGTTATAAGTCCCTAGAAAGTTTTATATAGTAGTTGATTAGTCTTCCGAGAGAAATCAATGAATGAATGCATTTCCAACAACCACTATTTTCTTTGTGCAATACAAAGAAAACTTGGGTGTGAAGCCTAAGGGTTTCTAGGAGCAATTCCTACGGTACTTTGGATTATACACTACTCTCCCTGCATTTTACTTTTTGTACTGCATCAATTGGTGAATGGATGTTATCTATGCAAATAGGAGGGGGAGTCTATTGATCATTGATTTCTTCATTACTATAAAGCAAGGACTTTATGGCACCTATTGTTCTCCTTATTCAAGGTGGATTGGGTGATCCCTACTTCGGTGGAAGTTTGGCTCTTAAGTTGGCAAGGCTCCTTTGTAGGGAAGAAAAGAAAAAAGGTGTTGAACGCTACTCCTCTTTGCATTTTTTGGACAATTTGGAGGGAACGGAATCAAAGAGCCTTTGAAGATAAGGAACAGAATGACCAATTAGTGAAACTCTCAGTCCTTTGTAATCTATTGTCTTGGGTTAGGATGTACTTAAGGGAAAGCTCAATGTCCTTGTTTGATTTTGTAAAGTAGATAGGGTCTTGTTGAGTGTCAGTTTGTTTTTGGTGCTCTTTTTATAGGGCTTGCTTTAGGTGCTCCTTGTTTACATCCTGTGCACTTTGGCATACTTTGTTCTTTCTATAATTTATAAATATATTCCTTTACCTATCAAAAAAAATATATGTATACAACACAAGATATGTTTGAGAATATTTTGGCCCATAACTACCACAGTCTTGACATGTAAGATCCCATGACTAAGGGCCTTCAAAATGTCAAGACTATGGAAATATACACAGCCATATATGCAAAAGTCCATTCCACTCTCCATGCATCAACAATACCATGCTATTCTATCACATGTATAATAAATTACAAACAGGGAATTCATCCATATTCAAGACATACCCAGCTTCACAAACTCAACAGTAAAATGATCATAGCCAATACTTTGTTTTCCCAATAAATTAATTCCATTCCAACCAACACATCCACACCAGCTTTAGTGAAAACTATCCAGGAAAATCTCCATCAGAATGAACAATGAATCCTAATTTAATTTCCAAAATACAAGAACCTTCATTTAATCACCAGAGCAGCAAACTACACATCTGTGAGATTACCTTACACGAGTTCCAGACCTAAAATTTGTTAGGTTTTGTTTTACAACTGCTGCTTGCACTTCTTTTCAATAGCATATTCATTGTGATTGGTTTATATAGTTCCATCACGGTGATAAGAACCACAAGTATCCAGAATTTTCCCAAAATCAGAACAACTTTAATACCGATGATTATATCTCAAAAAGAAAAAGAAAAGAATTATGTAAGAATTTAACAGTGAAAATGAAGCAGTAACCCTAAGAAACCAGAGGAAAACAAAAATAAAAACACAATTTCTGAATCTCAACATTTTCAACAATTTATATTCGCCCCATTCTCCCGCAGACTCTTGGCAACGAAACTGAAAAAATAAAAACAAAAACAAAACGAAAACCTATTTGGAACGGAAAGATCGATGATCGGATCTCAAAAAATAATCAGAAATTCAGTTAAGACAGAACACTAAAGATTCAGCAAATCCAAGCGTGACCGCTAGAGAAACAAAGAAAAACAATGCAATACAAAATCTTGGAATCACATTTTTCTTTCCAGAAGTCTAAAACTTTACTATTTTGCACCAGTTTCTCGGGAACCAAACATAGCAAACAAAATCGAAAGGAAAAAAACCTAGAATGAAATGGAGAGAAGGACCTGATTTGGATACGAGTTGTTGAGAAGATTTGAAGAGCTGAGAAGCAGATCTCAATCCACTGTTCAAAGCCATGGCGATTCTCCACAGAAATGCGAGATGTGAAAACCACAAAATCTATTCTCGTTCTCTCCCTTGCCCTTTCACCTTTTGCAACTGCTGCTTTTTTTAAGGCAAATTCAACGGCTCCTGTGCGTTTATGCGATCTCATTCTTCTCACGATTCCTACACGTGTCCACAGGCAGCTATGTGGTTGACCTCGGGCGGGCTAGGTTCAGAGAGGATTGGGCCGGGCCAGTGGTGTATGGGCTTGAGTCCACTTTGGCATCAGTTACATAGGGGGTGTTTGGTTTTTGTTATATTAAACTAAGAAATGAAGCAGTCCATGTACATTCTTTGACCATCAAATATTTGAAAATCGCTATCATTATCATTTAGAGTCATTCTAATTATATTTGTGGTTTTTAATCAATGTTTTTAAAATTGGATTGGTTACTAAATCAAAAAGTTATCGGATTATGATTTAATGATCCAATTGATAGTTGAATCGCGATTCAATTCGAGATATTACAAATATATAATTTATATACTATTAAATTTTAAAATAATTATAAAAAAGTTTAAAATATATAAAAAAATTATAAATCAATATTGTTTATTTTTTATCATTGATATTATCAAATTAAATCATACATACGCATAAATGTATTAATTTTATTAAATAATATATATAATTATTTAATAATAACAATCTCTACCAATGTTTTCAGAACTGGACCGGTCATTGAATCGAAAAAGTTACTGGTTCACGGTTTACTGGTCGAACCGGCGGTCGAACCGATGACGTCATAAATATATATTTTATTATTTTATATATTATTAAAATTTAATAAATTAATAAATTATATTTAAATTTTGACAGCATCTACTTTGTTTGTTGAATTTTTTCATAAAAAATTTTACCTGTAGAAGTCATCAATCATCATATATGATATCTATAACACAATATAAGATGTTATACATTCATAATGTCAATAAACCCAATATTTATCAAATAATCAAACCATTGTTATACAACACTTAAATAGTTACTCAAAATATAACATGTCAATGTTTGAATATTCATGAAGATTTTTGAATACTAATAAATATAAAATTCATGTATTCATTCATTTTGGAAATTGGAATATGGAGATTGAAAATGAACATTTGGAAAACCAAAGTTCTCCACATCAAGCCCTCTATAGCCACGCCACCACCATCCTCATTATCTACAAAAATATTGAATATATGTCAACAAGAAATCGTTTTTGAAGAAAAAAAATATAATTATTGAACTTTTATAAGTTTAAATATTCAACTAACCAATGTGAGAACTTGAACCTTCCACTTCATTTATTGGAATTGACCCTTTTTCGTATAGAAGATTTTCCAATTCTTCAACATCTAGCTCTGGTGGCTGATCCTCATCAACTATCCAAAAATCGGTCTCATCAATACATGCATAGTCAATGGAATCATAGATTCTTTTCTTGTTATAGAACCTAAAAAAGAAAAGCATATAATTATTCATAATTGTGAATAAGAGAATTTAAATTCAAAACAACTAAGAAAACATTTATACCGATTTTTTAGCTACAAATTGTAATGAACATATACAAGATCATTAAGCCTTTGATGTTCCAATCTATTCCTTCTTTTGGTATGTATACGTTCAAAGACACTCCAATTCCTCTCACATCCAGAAGATGATGCAGTTTGGCTCAATATTTGAATGGCCAACTTCTGCAAATGTGGTGCACTATATCTATGTAGCCTCCACCATTCATCTAGTTACCATTTCACATTAAAAATAAGAAAAAAAAAAAAACACATTAGCAAGTTTAAAATATTAAATAGTAAGTAGGTAACTAATGAAAAAAAACAAACACACTAATAAATGAAAATAATCTTTTACCAAGTTATAGTACTTCATGTGAAGAATAAACAAGGACTTTTCCAAAACTTCACAATCGATCACGAAACAACTTCATTTCATTCATTGTATCAAGCTTGCCTTTTAGAACTTTCTGATCAATAACATCCATGATACTTCCAATAATAGTTGGCTTATTACAAAAGTTTTCCTGATCATATTGGAAACATGGATTCAACTAATAAATTGTTGAATGAATGCTTTTCTTTAGTTGTTGATCCCAACGTTGCTTTATGATCTCTGTATAAAGCTTGTATAGTCTTTTGTTGTAGTTAAACAACTTCTTGATGCCCAAATGAACCTTATACATGCCTTCATACATATATCCCATCAAAGGCCTCTCATCCCAATCAAAAATATGCAATAAGCGCATTATGGGAGACATAAAATTCACAACAATCAAACAATCATTCCAAAATCTATTATCCAAGATGATGGAAACTGCAACTTTGCTTTTATTATCCTTTGAATATCTAAATTCTACAAAGAACTTACTAGTCACCAAAGCTTGCGAGTCATGTTTATAACCATGAAGACTCTTGAGTGCAATGAATGTAGTTGCAAAGCGAGTTGCACCAGATTGGAGAATCTTCCTCCATCTGTCTCTTTTTCTCAACCAACTTAACAAAGCAACATGATTATACACAAAAATTGTCACTTTTGATGCACATCTTACAAGTTCAGAAATATTGTCCATCTTACCAATATCCTTAAAGATCAAATTAAGACAATGAGTTGCACAAGGTGACCAATTGATGTGTTTATGCTTCTGAGAAATCAATCTCCCCGCGGCTACATAATTTGTTGCATTATCAGTCACTATATGAACTACATTGAGTGGACCCACCCATTCAATCACCTCATCAAATAACAAAAACAAATTAGTTGCATCCTTGATAATGTCTGAAGCATCAACAGATTTCACAAACGATATTCCTTTAGGACAATACACAAGGAAGTTGATGAGTGTTCTTTATCTATTATCTATCCAACCGTCACCCATTATTGTACACCCAACTTTTGCCCAAATTGCATGATAAGAGTCCACAAGTAACTGAACTTCCTTCTTGGTATCCTTTAAATGATTAACTCATAGCTGATAATAATTTGTACCCTTATATCTAAGACCAATTGCAGATATAGCATCCAACATTGACTTAAAGTAGAATGAATTCACAACATCAGTAGGGATGCATGCATCATAAAAGAATCTCTCAACGTCATATCTTCTCTCCAAATAGCTTCTTTCTTAGCTAATACACTCCTCATGGAAGGTTGAGCTCCTTGAGTATTTCTTGGTGCAAAATATTTATCCACTATTGATTTTTTTTCGTTTTCCACTACTAGCTGCCATAGGACTTTGCATTTCTTGAACCTTTTCTTCACCGTCTGCCATATCCCTTTCAAATTATGACACATTAGGACCATAAGGATTTCTATATTCATATGCTTATTGGGTTTCTTTCTTGGAATTCACAAACTCTTGCAAATAATTTTCCATTCAAAATTTGACATCAGGAGGAACCAATTTACATGGACCAATATCTCATTTCACTCCAGCAAGATGTTGTTTCATTCTATGAATACCCCACCTTTTGCAATATTTTTACAATACAAACAAATAAGAGCTTTCCTTCCATTTGCATATCTTTCTTCAGAAACATGCTCCCATGCAGGGTCGGTCTTACTTCTAATTGTTTGTGAATTGGTAGTTGAATCTTGACTAGAGGGTGGAGTCAAGTTTGATTCCATTTTTTATTTCTCTATCAAATTAAAAACAAAAATCTCACACTAATCTAGAGAATGAAAGTCATAAAAAATTTAATGATTTATAATCAAGTCATCAACAATTTATAAAAATCACATATTAATCTAGAGAATAAAAGTCATCAACAATTGAAAAAATGAGAAATTTACTTTCAAACCAAACATTTATCTAAAATTTATAAATTGTTGCCACCACAACCGGGGAAAGAGGGGACTTTGTGAACATTTGAAAATTGAAAATTCATATCTTGCCACCATAGCCTACATGCTCAATCAAATCTCACACTCTCTTTACTTCATCCCAAAAATATCAAAATAGTTTATCAAATAGGGGTTGCATACATCATGAGTTTAAAATTTCACCAAATAAAATTTGTTTTTAAACACAAATTTCAAATGAGACTAGTCAAGCAAACTTGAGCCGGAGGAATCATGATTCATGACTAAATATACCAAGTAAGTTTCAATCTCAAGTGTCCAAATCATCTTACAATTGGATCAAGGTATTATCCAATTGTATCATACCACGTACCATAAGGGATTAAGTAAATAATCAAATTGATATAAAGCCAATTATAGATGCTGGCCTTAATATCATATCATATATAGTTGGCTGGTTGTAAACTTAATGTAATTAGAAAATTTTGAATATTAATTATTAAACCTAAAAAATAAATTTCAAAACATTAAATATTAAATAATTAGATATCATACCTTGATTTCCAAGTTGTAGTTATTGGCTGGACTCAAAGTGGAGGCTTACAACTGGGGAGGGGGGTTACAGCCGACCGGATGGGGTTTACAACTGGGGTTCCAGTGGCAAGGTGTGGCTTGCCAGCTTGCAATGACGCAGCAGGGAAGAGGTGACTCAGGCGACAATGTTACGACTGGTGGAGGAAGATTTTGCATGGTGAAACGGCCGGCAGTGGGAGCCTATCATGACGCGTTAGGGGCGGGTCGGGAGGCGGATGACAACTGTGGTTTGGAAGGAGGTTTTATATCCTCTAAAACGGCGTCATTTTGATGATGAAAAAAAATAAAATAAAATTAATAGAACCATTCGGTTCACCGACCAGTTCGTCCGATTCATCGGTCGAATAACCGGTTCAGTCGATTTGATCTCGGTTCAACTTGTTTTTTGGTCTAATTGATCGGATCGAATCGGAATCGTGACCAGCCGACGGTCGAATCGGTCGGTTCGGTCCGGTTTAAAACCATGATCTCTACTATTGTAAAAAAAGAAAATTTTCCAAAAAAAAGTCACATTAAAAAAGATTTATTTCCCTTTGTATCAACTCAACATATGCAATGTAAGTTGAAATGAAACCACTTTAGTTCCCCTAATATAAAAGTCATGACATTTGAAGCTTTTCTTTCTAGCCAGGCCAACCAGAAAACCAAAACACTCATTTACTGCATGGGGATATGGGTGAAGCGACTTACAGACTCTTGGAGAATGAGCAGTAGCACAAGGAACCTAATTCAGAAATGCACATGCCTACCTACTTTAGACCTCGCTCTAGTATCGGCTACCTTAGAGCACACTATCCCCTCGTGTGTTTTTTTTTTCCTATTTTCTTTGTGATCTTACATGTTTTAAATTAAGTCTTCAAAATCTTTTTCACTGAAATAATCCTCAATTTTTAAACTCCATCTTTAGATCTATTCTAAACTATAAAATCCAGATTTTAATAAATTTGTTGTCATTTTCCTTGTAACATTTTCACTATTTTTTTATATAAAAAAATCAACTATTTTCTTGATTTTCTCGATTTTCAAGAAGCATGAATAAACTTCATGATTCTAAATAATGGAATTTATTAAATCAACTCATGCAAGATTAATCAGGCCTTGGTGGGGACTCGACATTCTAGATATTTTCTTCAATATTATCAATTCTAATGAGAAGATTGGTTGATATTTGATTGATTTTAATTCTTCCCAGTGCCATATATGAGGTTTTCTTTTTTTGCCTATTGTTGAGCTAACCACATTTCCCATTTTAGCACTTAGTTCACTGTCCAAGTATGCTCTCCATTATACCGTTTTCAAAATTTCATGAATATCCATGTCATTGTGTATTATGCCCTTGTTTGACGTCATGCTTGATTGCCTTGATATATGTTTGATTGTTTGATTATCTCTACTAAAAATGCATATTGTGTCATATTTCTAAACTAATTTTGATGTCTTGTGATAATGCTTAAGAAGTGGTATAGGTACATACCCTAACTCCTTTTTATTACTGTGATTTGATTTCTTATTTAGCATGCAAGTCTTGAAACAACCTTAGCCTATCTAGGTATCCATAATTAACTTATTAATTGCCACATTTCCCTCAACTTAGCCAATAGAGACCTCTTTAAGGCTTAGAAGTGTGTTATCTCTTTGAGGTACCTTCTCAATAAGTAACTTGATCCTTGGATCTAGACTCAGACTTTTCAAAGACATGTTTTTCCAAAACTATGAAGTCACTTCTTTAGGGTTTTCTTTCTTGATTTATTTTCTCTTTTAAAAATAAAATAAGTGGTGACTCTGAATTTTTCAAAACTAATTTTTCATTATCTAAAAAGTGAATATTGTTGACAAGTGGGAACACACGTGAGAAATGCAAGTCCACACAAGGGTTGTTGTTCGTTCAACCGAGAAATCACAAGTATGTCTAAAGAGGTTTGACTTGTGGCATATTAGGCTTCTTTGACGAATAAAAATGTTCAATATCATTTTTGGACTAAAAATATTTTAAAATGATTTTTTAAAAGAAGTAGGAGCCTTTCAAGCAATTGTTCAAATAGACCGCTCAAGTGGTGTAAGTCCGCTAAAACACTCATAATAGTTTTTTCGAGTTTAAAAACAAAATTTGGATAAATTTCACTTAAAATCTAATTTGGAAACTTAAGATATCGAAACTCGTTGGGTTTTCACCTATAAATACCTCATTATAACCCCTTAAGGGTTAGAGAACTCAAAGACTGGAGATATGTCGTTCAAAGGCCTCTCATTCTTAAGAAAGGGACTCCTTGAGAGAAAGCCTAATGTATCACATCATTCTCAATCTCTTATTCAAGGATTTGATCTTTGAATCTTGGGTTGAAGATCTTAATCTTTTCAAAGTGGCTGAAGGATTTACTAAGGAGTAACAAGAAGTTGTTGCATTGTGGAGATGAATCAAATTGTAGGTGCTAGAAAGTAAGTCTTTAGGGTAAAGAGGTCAGGTAAATATATGTACCTCGATTTTGAATAGTAAATTTAGATTAGTAGGTCTTAGACCTCATGGTTTTTCATCTCCATACTTTGTGAGGGTTTTTCATGTAAAAAATCTTATATCTTATTGCATATATTTTATTTCTACTTATATTCTGTTTGATGATATTGGTAACCTTTTGATTGATCGGCTAGTTAATTTGTTATTGAGGTTGTTAGGTTGGTTATCTTTAAAGTTATGGTAGTTATGCATATAACAAATTATTATTTTCCTTAACATTAATTAAATTATTTCATCCTTAACTAATCACAAGATTTTTTAAAAGGTGAAAATCAGTTTTTTATATATGTAAAAATTTTAGGTACTACCCATTTAGTTATTTAGGATACCCCTAATATCTATTGGGTAAAAAGAATTGAGGATAATATATAAATATTTATTAAAAAATTTAATCACCCATTCACCCCTCTAGGTTCTCCCTATTAGACTTTCAACGGCGTTTTAGAACCCAATAAGATTAATTAAATAATTAGAACCTAGTGTGTTAGATTAAGTGACCAAAACTCAAGATGGGATAAAGTCATTTAAGCTCATCAACAAGCCTATATAAACCCCTTAAGGGTTTAGGACTTGCAACTTTTTGATAATTAGTCTTCCGGAGAAAGAACCCTAACTTCCATCCCTAACAAAGAGAATTCCACCATCCTCATGTGCCAAGGTCTAAGAAAAAGCCATCCAACAAAAGATCCCAATGTTTTCGAGATCTACAACCATCTTCACCAATTGAAATTGATAACATCCAAATCACATGTATTATTTTCTTAGCACCTAGATCCAATATTTATTGTTATTATTGTTTTCGTTGCTTAGATGTAGTATCCTTAGGATTATAATAGCATGCACATCAGTGATCCAAGAGTTTATATGGATTTTTCTAGGAATTCTAGCATATTTTATCTTACAATTAATATTTTCATATAAATTTAAAAAAATATAGAAAAAGGAACTTAACTTTTATAAATTAGTTTTATATTCGTTTATTTAAAAATATTTTAAAATACATACACTTTTCCATAAGTAAGATATTTATTTCTTGAAATACCCTTTTACTTGAAAATATTAAATAAAATTATCAAAAAAATTAATTTATCATTTTAATTTGATAAAAATATCTTACAAATAAATATATTATAAATTTTTAATAAATAATATTAGATACTGTTAGCCCAAGGGTTCTCCTAATCGGGTTTTGATGATAACAAACCATAGTTAAGTAACTAATTGGTTTAATGGTTAAGAATCTCAAGCATAAACTCGAAAATTCATCAAATGACCAAATGGATACAAGATCGAGACGCTTGGAAGACTTGTGATCATAGGAAACTAATGTAAGATGAATGCATGAGTGCACTTAGGATTTTCACATGTTTCATGTAACTTAGAAAACTCGGTTTATTCTTTAAAACTTTGATTTCATTAAAACCAGAGTTTTTAACCAATGTACCTTAGGCAAAATATTTTATAATTGGCTTAATAATTTACCTAAAGACCTTGCCTAAGTGTGAGAAAAGAAATGAATCGAAAAATATAGGTTTTCAGGGCCAAAAGACTCAACCGATCGAGGCTATAGCCAACCGGCTCAACCAGCTAAGGAACCGGTCGACCGATTGCCCTCGTCCGGTCGAGGACCGGTCGAGGATGCACCAAAAGTTTCTTTCTCTCCCAGTAGCCTTCTCTTCCCGGTCGAGGTGATTCTCTTCCCGATTGAGATCCGATTGAGTACCGGTCGAGATCTGGTCGAGGCAACGGTAACCTATCATGCATTAAATGCTTCAACGACTAGTGAATCGGTCAACCCCTAGCTCGACGGTCGAGGTTACCTTTTGCTGTTTTTGACTCCCGAGCTTAGAAACCTATAAATTGAGAGCTCCACTTCATTTATTGATAAGAGAACAGTTGCAATCAATTGTCTACCTATCTATTATTGACCACAAAGCTCTCATTTCTTTCTTAGTGCATTAAATCATCACTTGCATATCCTTTAGTGCACTCTTGTGTGTCATCCTAGCTTTGTCTTGTATTTGAGCTATCCTTAAGCTAGGTTGAGGGATTCCTTCTTGTAAAATCTGAATGTTAAAGCCTTCAAGAGGTTTGAATCTTGAAGAGATTGTGTAAGAGCTCATTGGAGCCGGAATCCAAGTGTAAGAAAATTGGAAGCTTGGTTGAAGTTTCAAGTTAGTGGAACTCTCACTCGGTTAGGAGATTGAGGGGAGTGGACGTAGGCAAGGAAGTGTCGAACCACTATAAAACCCGAGTTTGAATTCTCTAGATACAAATCATTTTAGAAAAATTCTCTAGGATCCTTAAATGATAAATAAAATCTTTTTAATTTCTTAATTAATAATGATTTTAAATATTGTATTATATAAATATACTCATCTTCTCATTTTTTTAAAAAATAAAATTGAATAAAAATTTTATTACTAGACATCAACAAAAATTTCAAAAATTAAAAATACAATTAAAAGTTAAAACTAAAATACTTAAAAATTAAATACAATTAAAACAAAAAAAAAAAAAAAACAAAAAAATTAAATACAATTAAACCAAAAATCTTTAAAATTTTAAAAATAAAATATTGACTTTTATTCTATTTCCAACTCTTTCTTGATATCTATATTTTCTATTAGTATCATTTAACAAAGTGAACATTAATATTTTATTTTTATATTTTTAATTTTAAAGTTTTTTAAATTTTAATTGTATTTTTTTATATCTTATTTTAATCAATTTTAAAAAATTGTCAATTAGTATTATTATTCTGACAAGTAAAAAGTCATTTCAAGAAATAAATACATGACTTATGAAATAATGCATATATTTTAAAATATTTTAAATAGATGAAGATAAAACTTATTTATAAAAATTGAGGTTTATTTTTCTATATGTTTTTTAAATTAGTAAATTAAAACCCACTTTTCCATGAACCTTTCAAAAAATATTAATTCTCTTAAATTGGAATCTTGCACCATAAGGAAAAATACTATATTTGTAAGATTTGGAAAATAATAATATTTTTTCTAAAAAGAAAATTTTGATTCTTAAGGATCTCAAAAAATTATTTTGAAAATATATTTAGAATAAAATTCTTCAGAATGACTTTTTATAATGGCAAAAATGACTCTTAAACTATTTCATAAAATCTTTTCATAAATTTTTTTTCCTTATTACATGGACTAACCAATTTAAATAAATGTTTTTACTTGAAAAAAAAATGATAAGAATTTATTTTTCATAAGGATCAACAAAAATTTCATTTTTATTTATATGAATCCATATAAAAAAATTGTTTTTGGAATGTTAGTGATTTTTATTAAGGAAAATATTAAGCTACTAAAATGTGGGTCACATTTCTCATCTCGATCGTTAAATGTGTAATGAAATCTAAATCGTTAGATGATGGTATAAAAAGATGAAACTAAGGACAAAGTTACAATAGGATGGAACTTAATATGCACACAAGACACCAATTGAGTGATGGTGCCTTTTTCAATATCCATTGAAAAAGTCAACTCCTTTTATTAATTTTTTTTTTTTGAGCAGAATAAAAGAGTTCTCGATTTCAAAATTGTTTTTTTCGTGAAGCTTTAACTTCATTTTAAGAAAGAAAATGTTTAAAAAATATCTATCACATAAAAAGATTTAACTTTCTCAATTTCTTCTTCTTTTTTTTTTTCCTATGAAATTTTTATGAAACATTTTTCTGTTTTTTGAAAATTTTAGTTAAAAATATATTTTGGAAATTCTGAAAGTTTCATTAATCCCCATTTACATGGTGAAAATATCTAAAAATATGATTTTAAATTGATATTTTAGTATTTTTTTTATTTCCTCAAATTTCAACAATCAATTAAGGTTCCCCATGCTAAAACCTAAGAGATTTGTGTTCTCCCCCGCCCCCAATATTAAGTACCTTTAAGCATCGAGCATCGAAGTATGGAACAATTAAAGAATGAATTAGAAATAGGATGGTGGGTAACATTCTACTTGTCCTTTCTCTGTCGTGTCTTTTGCTTTGCCTCATAGTCATAAATCATGATTATTTTGAAACCATCTTGACTTAATTGACTTAGAGATTGCTTGTTTTTTTTTTAACTTTTTTGCTGAAAGTAATTTGTTTTTACATTTTATGTTGTTTGTTTTTCTATTTTTTCATGACTTCTTATAAATTTTTTACTGAATAGAAAAAATCAAAAGTGATGTTTTTTTCTTTATTTAATTCTAAATAGAACTTTAATACTTAATAGTATTAAATATTAGATTATTTGTTTTTTTAGTATTTTATTTTTATTAAGCTTTAAAAAGTAAAAAAAAATCAATCTGTTATTTTTTCGATTTAAAAAAAATCAAATATTTTGGTTTTTTCTATTCAGCAAAAAGTTTATAATAAGTCATGAAAAAATAGAAAAATAAACAACCTAAATTCTGAAAATAAATTGTTTTCAACAAAAAACCAAAAAACCAAACACCCTCAAAATATTTAACTTTTTGTAAATGAAAAAAGTAACATGTTGATTTTTCTTTATTTTTTAATACTTAATAAAAATAAAATACTACAAAAACAAATAACTTAATACTTAACATTATTAAATATTAAAGTTCTATTTATCATCAAGTAAAAAAAAAAAAAACACCACCTTAATTTATTATAAATCATAAGACACTAAAATTTGGAAGACATTACCCATTCAACCAAGAAATTCCATAATATTAAGATGGCCGTTAGTTTAGAAATCATCCATCTACTATTATTTTCAAGTCTAATCCACATAGTACTTCCAAGCTGCCCTATAGCAGCCAATCTAACGAGCACACAAAATAGAGCATTAGAACGATTCTATAGCTTATTCCTCAGAGTTGCCTTAAAAAGGGAGATATAAACTAGGCTGCAACAAATATTTTCATCAACCATTGACAGAAGCTGCTTTTACTTGAAATTGCTTAATATTATTTATTCTTTCCAGTCTATCTTCTACTCAAAGAGAAGAGTTATTCAATCAGGACACACCATGGTACATAATGGTAATACAATTAGTTGTACAAATCAACATTCCTTCTTCTCTTCCTCCTCAACCCGTATGCCCATGGAACCCCCACTGTGAGAACTGAGAACTTTTATCATAATGGTTCCTTTGTCATAGCCAATCACAACCCTGTTGAGAGAAGAAATGATAACAGGTGGGAATAGTGAGAAAAACAATTTGTTTCTTTGTATGCTTTTGTGCATATCAACAATCTTCAAACCGATAAGGGAATAATCAAATAAAAGATGAAGAAACTCAATTATACCTGTTTGATTCTTTCATGCACCCAAAAGCCCAAACTCTTTCAAGACCATAGCTCAGGGTGTTCTCAAGCCTGCAGTTTGACTAAGATGGTTAAGAAAAATAAAGAATTTCTATCTATAAGAGAGCACCCAAATGCCCGGTAAGTTTCTTACTGATAAGAAAATTTTGAGCCATGAAACTATTACCTATAAGTAGCTCCATCCCATATGTGAACGTTCCCATCCTCAGAACCGGTAAAGATGAGGCGAAGTTCAGGGTGAACACACACTGCAGAAACATTATTTGTGTGGCCTTCCAGTGTTTGTACACAACTTTTGGCTTCATAATCCCACACCTGTTTTCAGCGGATTTATAAACGACTCAACCAATATTTTTATATACATATGATCTACATATAGCTGTGAAAAAGTATAGAGTTTCAGACCTTAGCAGTGTGGTCATCCGAACCGGAGATCAGATATGGTTTAGAGCCTCTCATGAAGTAATCAATACAATTCACTCCTTTTGAATGCCCATCCAGTGTAAAGTCTGGAGCAGGAGAGCTGAGATTCCAAACCTGAAAACAGGCAGTATTGCCTTACTGTGACCAAAAAAGAGTAAAGAGAAGTAACCAAACAACAAATGAGAATTAATTCAGACCTTTATGGTGCCATCAAGAGACGCACTTGCGAAAGTGTTTACGTCTTTGGGACTAAATGCCACTTGCATCACATAGTGGGCATGTCCCTGGAACGTTTGAGTGCACTCCCAACCCTTCTCCCAATCCCAAAGCTTTATGAGCATGTCATCAGAAGCTGACAGCACATATGGAAGGGTAGGATGGACTGCAACACTCCTAATGAAATCAGTATGAGCCTCAAATTCTGCAATCTTCTCCATTGTATTGTAGTTGAAGACGCGGATAAACTTGTCATCAGCCCCAGTAACAACCCATTGCTTGCATGCTATAAATTTTGCTGATCGAACTGCAGACATACATTCAATTGTTAAACAAGGAACTATGCATTCAAGTATCTTCAGGAAAGGCGGCAATATATATCTGCATGTGCACCTGGTGATTCCGCGACCTTGAAAGACTTTGCAAGTTCCTGGAATATATAGCACCCAAGTGTAAGCACTAAATGCATGAAAATTTTTCTATCAAAGTAAAAATTCACTACAACTCGCAACAGACCAATCATCTAATGGGCGCCATTTTTGCACTGAAGCTCAAGATTTCATATTGAAAATATTTAGTTCCAACTGACTTCTAGGATGGTAAAGACTATTATGATCACAAAGGTGAAAACCCACCAAAACCAAGTGGGTATTTAGAAATTGAAATAGGCCAATTTTTATGATACAAGATCACAAATTCCATACCTGCGAGTGGTAGTTCCAGATACACACAGTTCCTGAATACAAACTTGCTAGAATCCTGAAGGAAGAAGAATCGTGCAATATGATTGAGTAAAACAATTAAAAACTTCCATTGAACACATTGAAAGATTGTGAAATCAAAGCAATTCATAACTATACCATGGTTCCTTAGGATGTAGATCCACAGATTTGACTCTTTCTGATTGTTGAACAAGTTCTTTCTGGCCGAACAAACAGTTAACCCCAAGCATTTATAGATTAATTCACAAATTTAAAGAAATGAAAACTGAACCTATGTCTTTAAAAGAATTTGAAGTAAATAAATAAAAATTTGAAGTACCTCAATGTCCAATACGGCGGCCTGTGGTACACAAAATATGGAAAAAAAAAAAAGACAAAAAAAGGAAAAAAAAAGATTGGTTAATCCAAGCAAGTTCTTGGGTTTTCCTCCATTTTACTCAGACTGATGGAAAAAAAGAATAATAATGAGGGACTCACCATTTTAGGGTGGAAAGCTGCAAAACTAAAGGTCTCGACGGTATAAGAGAGAAGGTTAATTGTAGAGGTTTTGTGGGTTTATGGCATGCATTTCCATTTCTTTAAATACTATGGTATCCTTAGTAGCTAAGAAAATGAACCTGTCTCAATCTATGAATCCATATCCACTTGATACTCTTCTCTTAGTTCTCTATGTTGTCACCCAAGAGCCTCAGTCCGTCCATTACTCTGAGATGGAGGAACTGAGGGTGGAGATGAAGTTTCAATTGTGTTGTGGTTTGACCCATGTGAGAAGAGTCAAAGGAGGAGGGACTGCTCCAGGAAGGTAAGAAAAGTCAAAATATAGGACCAAAACCTTGTACGCATATATACACGCGTTTTAGTATTGAAGTTTCAACTTTGAACAAGTCAAAAGGGCTTGCTTGGAGTTTTCCACGTGATTGTGTAATGGATGCTTTTCTTTATGAATTCAACTTCATCTAAGACAATGTAGACTAAATATAAAAAGGTAAACAGGTGATAGGAAATTGATTCACATGCAAATTAGCAACACCTTGTCAGCTACGATTTCTTAAGGCAAAATTGGTCGACTCAATATGATTGGTTTATGTGATGGCTATAAAAATAATTATAAAAAAAATAATATAAGATATCTCACAAGTAAAATAGATACAACCGCAATTAAAAATTAAAAATTATAAGCAATCATAAAGAACTATCAATAATGCATATCCCAAGAATATCATGCAAAAACAGATGCTAGAAAAAAAATAAATATTTAAAATATTAAGCCAAAAAAATCATAAAATAAAACCAAGCAAACAACCTAAAACAATACCCAAGACTTTACTTATAGAAACCCAAATGTATAGGACCAAACAAAACAAAAATCAACATGACTAACGTCTTACAACAAAGACACCCTTATTCCCAAAAAGTTCTAAATTCTTAAACCCAAACTTAAAATTTATTCCAAAACAAAGCCTAAAATCTTCAACTCCTCTTCTTCTACTTCTTCTCCTTCTCCTTTTTCCTACCTAATCCTTCTTCCCCTCAAATCATAATATCTCAACCTTTTCCTACCAAGGATGAAAATATCATAAATCAATAAAATATCAGTGGTTCAATTTACAAAAGTATCATAGTTGGACAAAAATTTGGAAAAAAATATCAATAAGACGAAAATTCATCAAAAACTCATAGAAATGTTAGGCAAAACTCAAAGAATAAATGATAAAACAAATAATAATCGATATATTAAATTTATTTGTGAGTAAAAAAATAATACATATATCATATAATTGATGACATTCAACAATGATGTAATAAGCGCTAATAGAAATATGAAGTTTTAAAGTGTGAACTGAATACTAATATCAAGTAAATATTTAATTTCATTAAATGTCAAAATTTGTTTCAAATTTCATTATAATGATTTCTTTTATTACCAAAATGAGGATCAATATGGTTCCATGACTCTTGAGGGTGACGAGAGCCCACCTTCATGAAGACAATATTTGTACCATGACATGGAGTTTGCATAATATTGATTTTAATTATGAACATGACATGCATAAGTCTTTTGACTCCTACTTACTGCTTCTCTGTGGATGGGAAACTCCCAATTCACCCATGTGTTTGTTTCAACTTGTCCTTGTATTTGATATGGAACGTCGTATGAGATTTGTATAGGAGGATAGTTAAATATACCATAGTCATCATTAGTTGAACTTGAAACTCATCCCATAATTGAAAAAGGGTGGTTGGTCATAATTCATTACATAAGGAAGATAAATGTGAGACTCATTTGATGAGTTACTATGTTGAGTCCCTATACTCATAGAGTCAAAACTAGTAGAGGAGTCCTCATCAAATGTTATCATCCTTTGTTGTCCTCTTCCTTTATGTGGTTTTTTGACAACTCCAAAGCCTAGGCCAGCTTGTCTAAAGCCATGGTCTTCATTTTTCGTGCAATATTTGAAATCGACTTCATTTGTGAATAGGCTCAATGGACATTGACTTTGGTCTTGTTGTCCAACATTCCCTCCATTATTATCGCCATTCTCTCTATTATCACCTCCCTCTCCTTGTGAGCTATCATAACCGAAACTAGAAGCATTGACACCACTACTTTTTCTAACACTCATAGAGTCAATACTAACATGAGGAGGATTTGTTGGTTGTTGCATTTCTTGCTCAAATGAATTTGTTGTGTATGTGTTGAAACTCTCACTATGAATTTCTTCAATCAACATCTTTTCAACATCAAATCTTGAATCATGAACACATGTAACAATTTGTGGATCAAGATTTTTGTTGTTATCATCTAAGTGTGGGGGTCTAACCATTAGAACAACTTGTTATCCTCTTCTTCTCCATGGTCAATTGATATGTCTAGTAGATTAAGGGAATTTGTTTTTGCAACTCTATCATTCTCAACCTCCATATTTCATAAATTTAGTTTAATATTATGATAACAAAAAACTAATTATTGAAGCTTAGGGTAGGTGAGATTATTCACTTGTTTAGTGTGGATCAGGCCGAGTGTGCTCCAATTTCTCTCGCATGCTGAAGATGATGCGGTTTGCAATAGAGTTTTGTTACCATACATAAACCACCATTTAATTGGATATAAAGAAATGACATGAATACATTCATTAGAATATAGATGATAATGAAAGCATTGTGATGTTAATATTCAAAATTTGTTTATCACAAAAACTACTCATTGAGAACCATTTTTATCCTCGAAGTAATAACAACTCGATCTCTAAATCTTTTCTTAACATCTCAAAATTGTATAGCCTATATATTCAATGTAGCAACATTGAGCATTTAATAAATATGAAAATAAAAAGATAAATGAAATCTTAATATGAATGAGTTTGCAATATAACGTCGTCAAAGTTATATACCCCATTTCCAAATTGTCTAAAGGCTTTTAGACTAGGTTCTAGTTTAGAAAATAAGTCATGTACAACTTGAAATAATTCAGGATTACTAACAACTCCATCTTTGTATTGGAATCAAGGATTGAGGTAGTATGCAATAAAAGTTAAATATAGTTAGAACTTTAAGAAGAAAGCTAATATTATTAAAAAAAAAAAAAACATATGATCATGGATTCATTGGTTACAGTTAATAATTAAACAATAAATGGAATTACTTATGTATGAAATAAATGAAGAAACATTTTATCCTAATGTTTGATAATGATATCTAAAACCTATGAAGTACCCTTTAAAAAGTTGAGATTCTCTTTCATTGATCATGTGAATCAACTACTGGGAACCTCGAATTACTCTATTCCCTGGCCATGGATCTCGTAGGGTGCATGTTATTTATCTCAAGGGCTCTTTAGATCTAACGTAGTGAAAAACACTGGTTTCAAAAACCAATAATTAACATAGATTTGGAGATTAAATGCTCAAACTTGCAATATGGATGTTCCTAAATTGAATCTCATCCGACAAAGATGCTAAAAATTGTGGAACTTGTCTACCTAAGAATCTTCCACCCAATCTCTTTCCATGGGTCCAAGCACAAGAAAATGGTGGGTTTCTTTCTTCTATGAGGGTGGCTAAGGTTTCTCTCTCGAGGCTCTCTGGAAGTTGACATGCAAAAGTTGAAATCCTAAACCCCTAAAAGGGTTTATATAGGGCTCCTTACGGGCTTGAGTGACTTAAACCCAAATTGAGCTCGGATCACCAAATCTAGCCTACCTAGATCGTACTTAATTAATTAACCCTATTGGTTCCAATTAATTAATTAACCTAGACCAAAAAGACAATTCATAAGATCTAGTCCAACCTTATATTTTTATCAAAATTGTCTTATGCATACCATCTAAAACCCAAATCCCTCAAAGCAAACGTACCACCATGAACTAGGATCACGAACAGGAACTGTTAGGACCTATAGGAAAATATTGGCTCCCTCTTAATCAAATTCTGAAGTTGACTGAGTACTCCACTAAAGAGAGTCAACTGCACTCCAATATCCTATCAAATTATGAGTTAAAGTTCAAGTTTGTAACCTATTATTTATTACATGCGGACTTGACATAAACTGATGTCTATAATCTAATAGGGTAGTATTATCAACCCATCAAGATTATCTTTCTAATATTTCATTTACAAGTCCTCTTATTATGTGATCAACTGACACACTCTAGCTCCAAGGAGTATATACCAAATTACACTAAAGGAATTAATGCGATTACAAATTTCATGATCACATGTCCTTATATCTCCCAAGGGGACATGTTGTCTCAATCCCATGAGATATAATGGTATCTTTATTGAGAATATTTGTTGTCATCGGCCTCTATCAACAATGACCCAATCCATAGAGAATATATAACCACTTTAAGGTCTCCCCAATAGGCCAAAGGCTCCTATTGATTTTATCATAAGCTTAATATCATCTTAAGGTTTAGAGTTCATGCAACATTATAGTTTGGTGAATCATAATGATACAATAACCATATATACTAGCACACTAACCATTGAAAGTCCATCCCAACGGTCAAGAAGAGTCTTCCTTCCAATTAGGAGGTCGTGCACTACAACCTCTACTAGATTACTCATATCAATGAATTGATTGTGAACTATTTATCATCTTATAAGGAACCCATGACTTGTATCTTTTGTGCAACTCTTAATGCACTTAAGTCATGTACAATACAAGTGATATGAGTCTGAATGTTCAAAACAATATCTATGCATAAAATGGATGGAAAGCGAAAGAAAAATATAACATTTTTACATCATGTCTTGATTTTAAGGGCTCTATCTCAACAAACTCCTGCTACAGGGCAAGGAATGGAGATGTGAACGTATCATAAACTTTGTTTCTGACATATTCACATATGGAGATGTCCAACACACATGTTGAAACCAAAGTTAGACAAGGTGAAAACAAGTTAGGAGGTATATTAATTAATTTATAAGATGTCTAAGAGGTTTGCAAGAATTATTACTTATATAGCAAAAAGGATTAAAAGGTATTTGTTGTGAAGACTATATGATGAGTAATTAGGCAAAGGGTGAAATAGATTGAAGATTACTAAAAGATAATCCAAATTTGCACAAAATACTATAGATTTAGGAGCATAAGCACCTACCATCCTTGAAAATTCTAATACACAAGTTTCATATTGTAGTGGGAGGGTTGTATACCACATATTATATCCAATGAAGCAATGAGCGATGTTACGCTCATTTTCGGCAAAGAACTATAGAAGCAAAGTTCCTTGTGTTCTAACATACTTTCGATTTTGTAAAAGCACCTAAAAGGTTAAATCCCATAGGTGTAGTAAGTTAGTGTACAAGAGGGAGAGTAAAGTAGATGGAAAGAGTGAGACTTTTATGGGTAAGGTTGTAGCTAAAGGTTATAGTTCGAAACATGTTTTCGACTATGAGGAAATCTTTTCATTAGTGGTCATGCTCAAATCCATCAAAGTACTCCTATCCATTATGATGCTTTCGATTCAACAATGTTCTTGAAAAAGCATCTCGATGGGAGCATCTATATGATACTACCAAACATTGTCATAACAAAGGGCTAAGAGCATCTATTATATTGCAAGTTGCATAGTGATGTTTTAAATCTTAAATGAAAGTGGCAGTCTATTCATTGGGAATAATATAAAGTTATTTTCATCAATCAAAGATTAGTCCACTTTAAAATCAAGGTATTAGATGGATGTCAAGCATATACTCAAGTATCTTAAGAGAACGAGGGGTTATATGCTTATGAGTCAGTGCGATGAGTTGGTATCCCTTGGTTATATAGATTTAAACTTTCAATCTGATAAGGACACTTGCAAGTGTACCTCTGGGTATATTTACACTCTAGGTGGTATATGTTGCTACTTTTTAAGCAACAAAGGAAGTCATTTAGCTTATCAAATTCCCCATGAGACTTGGGGGTAGTTCACTTGGTTGTACTATCCACGATCCTATTTTGTGATAATAGTATATCAATGACACAATTTGAAGTACCAAGAAACCACCAGAAAAGAAAACATATAGAGGGAAAGTACTATTTTTTTGTGAGATAGTTTATAGAGGTTATATGACTATGGAGTCAATTCTTTAAACCTGATATGATATAATAATAAATGGATTTCATTAGTATTTATATTATGATTTTGGTTTTCCATTCACTATCCTATTTATACATTATCTCTATTAAACATTCAAACGTATATTACTTTCATTATACATGACTTGGGTGCATTAAGAGTTGCATGAAAGAACCAAGTTATAGGCTCCTTACAAGTTGATGGCTTGTGCATTAGGAGTCAACTTTAGAATTAAATTCTAAGAGAACTAGTATTTTCATATGAATCCCAATGGTGCCTACTCAAGCTTATATTCTTTGGTGGCATATCATTTCAAGGATATTTAGGCTCTTTATTTATGTGTATAAGGACATTTTGCTAAATAAACAATGTTACACACAAGATTATGAATAGTATTTTTGGATTAGGCAAATTAATTAATTGGAGCCTAATGGAGATAATTGACTAATTAGGACTCAATAGGTTAGATTTAAGTGACCCTAGCCCAAAATGGGCTCAAATAAGGCCCTTAAAAGTTTAATGCTTGCAACTTTTTCTATTTAGTCTTCTAGGGAGAAAGTCCTAACCTCCATCCCTATAGAGAGAATTCCACCATCCTTGCTTAAAGTCTAGGAAAGAGTCATCAGGTGAAAAATCACAAGGTTTTCGAGATCCATGACCCTCTTCACCAATTAGAATCTATCTAAGAACATCCAAATCACCAGTATTATTGTTTTGAGCACCTAGATGTAAGATTCAATTGTAGTAGCATGTACCCCAATGATCTAGAGCTTGGAATGGATTTTTCCTGGAATTCCAATATATTTTATCTTGGAATTATATTTTCATGGAAATTTATTTTTCATCAAATTACTAAGTTTCCTTAAAACTTCTTGGTAACTTTCTTATTAATAAATTATCTATCATGAATCTTTCAAAAATATTTATTATCTTAAATTGGAAAGCATGCATAATGAAAATACCATATTTGTAAGATTTAAAAAATAAGATCATTTATCCTAAAAAGAAATTTTTATTCTTAAAGATCTCAAAAAATATTTTGAAAATATTTTAAAGATAAAATCTTGAAGAATATATATATATATATTTTAATGTAAAGGAAAAAATTACTCTTAATTTATTTCATAAAAGAAAATCCTTAATACATGTATTATCCAATTTAAATAAATGTATCTCTTTAAAAAAATCATGAAAATTTATTTTTCATAAGGATCACCAAAAAATTAATTTTTATTCATATTCATGCATATTCACATTCATATAAAATCAGACTTATATAAAGAAATAAAAACATATATAGAAAAAAAATAAAATGAATCTCATGGGCAAGAGATTCTATTGTGAATGGTTAGAGTTTGGTGACTAAGATTTTATTTGGTCTGACCTGAAAAGTTTGTGACATATGTGGTGAAGCTATAATTATAAGATTTTATGGGGGTCAGTGGTGGTAGTGAAGAGATTGGGCCGATAATGTGTGTGTGTGTGTGTGAGTGATGATGATTATGTTTTGGTTGTAACCGCTCGCAACTCTCCTCTCTTATACCAATTTTTTTATATAGTGGATTTTCTTCTCATCTGCATGTCATTTTTCTCATCTAGGGTTTTCCACATAAATCATTGTGGTCTTATATTGTTTTTTTTATTATTATTTATTTTTATTGTCTATTCTCGCAATTGTGTAACATGAACATTTTTGGCAAATTCTTTTTTGAATTAAACATCCAAAACTTGTTAAAAACCCATCCAAATGGTAGTCACAAAACCAAATTGTAGGTCAATTTGGAAATTGATAAGTGGATGCCGAGAAACTTATAAGTTTGTTTAATTATTCTTTACCCTCCGATAATGGATGCAAATTGGAAAAAAATTCCATAATATTTTAAATTATACAAGAATTCTTTTTGTTTTATTCCGAGTTCTTAAAGAAAAAAAGGTTTGAAAATGGGAAACTATTAAATTATTATGTTTTGGAATGTCTCTTTTAAAGAAAGTATTATAATTTGTTGTCGGAAAGAAAATGATTTTTATTAAAGAAAATATATATTAAGTTATTAAAATTATACCTATCGATTTTTTCTTCTTGACCGTTTAATATTTGTGATATTGAATTTTATTATAAATAAATAGGTTTGGATGATGGTATAAATAAATGAGAATAAGGTATAATATTATAAAAGAATAAAACACTGATTCAAATTCGTGAGACATCAAGGTGCATACCAGATGCAATACACCATTATTTTGATACCAATTGAAAAAGTCAGCCCTTTTATTATTTTTATTTCCTTTTTTTAGAAGAATTAAAAAGTTCTCAATTTTAAAATTGTTTGTTGTGAAGCTTTAGGGTGTGTTTAGGAATGTTCTTAAAAACGGTTCCATAAAACATTTTTTTAGAAGAGTTTTTAAAAACTATTTTATGTTATTTTCAGAGATAAAATTGCGTTTGAAAACTGAATTTTGAGAAATAGTTTTCTATTCTTAAAAATAAGAAAACATTTTTGGTTGAATCAATAAAAACAGTTTTATAAAAAAAAAAAAAAAAACTTGTTTGGAATTTGTTTTGTAAAATGAGTGTTTTTTACCATTATTAACATCATGTAGTAAAAACAAATTATGTATGAAATTAAAATTTTAAAATATAAATACATACTTGATTAGAACAACAAAAATTCTCATTAATTTAAAATTTTCTATCTTTAAGTAATTTTATTTTATTTTATTTTTTAAATTTTCATTATTAACATCGTCTTCAATCCCGTTAGACATGGGTTTGCATCCCTACCTTTGCCAATCAGGCCCATACTTTTTGTTGGGTTCAATTGGTCAGCCCACCCAAATGGGTCATGGTTGCATGGGCTCAACCGAAACTAATACGATGGGTTTTGGTGGACTCATCTTGAAGATAAAGGCAGACAGTTAACGTTGGCAGCCATGGGTGGAGGAATGCAGAGGGTGTAAGGGGTTTCCCTCCATGTGTCCTCCCCCAAATAAAAAACCCCAAATAAAAAACCCTTGGTCCGTCCAAGGTAAGCAGACGATCCGTCTGAACCAAAACAAACTCTATCTGGCGCAAAAGAAAAGAGATTTCCTTTTTTCTGGGTGCCAAACGGAATGAACAGACCAAGTCAATTGAGATTTTCAAACGGATTAACCAACACAATCGGAGACTCCAAGCATTGAATAGATGGATAATCACATCCAGTGCTTGAGCAATGACCTAGACAGAATTTACGCCTGAAATTCAATGTCTATTAATTGCTACACACAATCTGTGACATTGACAAACGTAAATGCATAATCAACTACATGGTCTGAGGCTCTTGCTGTGCAGCTAGTAAATGACACCATACAATGAATTTTGTTTAGTATGATTGCCCAATCTGCATAGAGATGATGACGTTGACTCTCTTGCTAAGGTTTGATTTCCGCCCTAATGGCAATCATCATCACAAAAGAGGCATGAAGGCACCATCGACGCTATGACGATGGTGTCATTTACTCTATAAAAACCCCTCAAGAAGCATGAGACAAGTATGCACATATAGAGCCATTCAAAATAATTAGACTCATCCTTATTATTTTCTAACTTAAGCTTTGGAGGGACGTGCCCAGACCACTTGTTTGGACATCCTTTTGTGCAAGGAAGAAGCCCATCTGACTCTAGAGAAGCTAGACAGACTCAAATCTGGTTGACACTGCACCAACAAAAAGGGTGAGGAAAAAACAACTGCAAATCTACAAAAGAAATAATGAATTCATTTGGGTTGTAAAACCCATTTTCATGATTATCTCAGTAGCTTCAACCCCATAATGATTCAATAATGGAGGCATCCCGGAACAGTCTCAAAAACCTTCAGTTCACCATCAACTCAGGGTTTTGGAGTGGGACAAACTCTACCACTCTGTTTCTTCCTTTGTTGTTTTTTTGGAGGAAAAAGGTTTCGCAAAAGGATTTTTCTTGTTCTCTGTTTTTATGTTCTAGGCATAATAGCAAAAACAAGAGAAAACTTATTTTTGGTGTTCTATGAAAACAACTTGTTTTGGGAAGAATTTCCTAAAAATAGTTTTTAGAAAACTTTGGAACCAAACGTGTTTTTTACCTAAAAAAAAAGTGTTTGTTGTTTTAAAAAACTGAAACCAACTTTTGAGAATGATTACCAAACACACCCTTAACTTCTATCTTAAGGAAAACAATATTTAAAATTTTCTATCACATAAAAAGGTTTAGGCTTTGTTTGATAACTATTTTTTAAAACAGTTTTGAAAAATTACTTTTAAGAACAATTTTTGAAAACTGTTATCTGATGTTTTTTAGAACAAAAGTATGTTTGGAAACCTAAAATGTTTTTAACCTATTTTTAATATTTTTAAATATATTTTAAAAATAATTTTTATATCTACAACTTTAGTTTTAATCATTATATATGTTTGTATAATTAATTTTTAAAACAGCTCTAAAAAAAACAACTAAAGATGTTATCTTAAAATATCATATTTTCTATTTTCTGATTACAGAAAACAGAAAACAATTTCTGGTTGTTAAATGTATTTTTTAGTTTTTTTTCTAAAAAAAAAAAAACTGTTCTTGAAAACTATTGTCGAATAGGTCCTTAACTTTCTCAATTTTTTTTTTTCTAAGAAATTTTTATACAACAATTTTTTGTTTTTTGAAAACCTTAATTAAAAATATATTTTGGAAATCTGAAAACTTCTCTATTTCAATCATGATTACATAGTAAAAATATCTAAAAACATGATTTTAAATTGATATTATAATATTTTTTTTATTTCCTCAAATGTCAACAATCAATCAAAATTATGCTAAAACATAAGGGATTTGTGTTTTTATCGAATATTAAGTACTTTTAAGTATCATAGTTTAAAGATTATGAAACGATAAAAGGAATGTATTAAAAATAAGATGGTGGATAAAACTTTCTTACTTGCCCTTTGTCTGTTGTTTTTCCCTTTTCCATATAGTCATAAATAATGATTAGTTTGAAACTATGAGAATATTTGGTAAAATTTAATATTTATTATTTAATTATTTTAGTTGGTTTTAAGTTAAATAGTTCTTAAGTTATTGAATTATATCGTATTACTTATTTTATATTTTAAGTACTAAAAGTATTAAGACTCTTTAGTAAAGTGAACTTAAAATTAATTTTCAATCATGAAATTGACACATTTACACTTATTAATTTTAATTAATATTTATTTTCAATGATTTTAATTTATATTTATTTTTATTAATTTTATTTATAAAACATCGATATTTAAAGTATTGTAAGTATATAAGATAACCATAAAATATTTACTATAAAAAATGAGTCATGAATATAAAATCGTAATTTTAAAATATATTTTTACTGATGTGAACAAATGAGATAAAAAGGATTTGACATTAAAGATAAGTTAATTATTTGGATTTAATACTTTAAACTTAAAAATAACCTTAAGTTATAATATTAAGTTATTTTATCAAACATGTTTAATTTATTTAATAACTTAAATTAAGTTATTAAATTATATTAAGTCATTAAATTGATTTCCCAAATGGTCTGGCCTTTACCTTGACTTAGTTGATTTGTTTATTAAAAAAACGTCAACAACACTAAAATTTGGAAGACATTACCAATTCAACCAAGAAATTCCATAACATTAAGATGTCAGTAATTATAGAAATCATCCATCTACTTTTCTTTTCAAGTATAATCCACATTGGAATATCATTAGAACGATTCTATAGATTATACACCATAGTTGCCTTTAAGCACACCCCCATAGACATAGGGATCTTGAAAAAAAGAGATAAATTAGGCTGCTACAAATTAATATTTTCATCAACCATTCATAGAAGCTGCTTTTACTTGAAATTGCTTAATATTATGACATTATTCTTCCCCGTCTATCTTCTACTCAAAGATAAGAGTTATTCAATCAGGAAACACCATGGTACATAATGGTAATACTATTAGTTGTACAAATCAACATTCCTTCTTCTCTTCCTCCTCAACCCGGATGCCCATGGAACCCCCACTGTGAGAACTGAGAACTTTTACCATAATGGTTCCTTTGTCATAGCCAATCACAACCCTGTTGAGAGAAGCAATGATAACAGGAGGGAATAGTGAGAAAAACAATTTGTTTCTTTGTATGCTTTTGAACATATAACCAATCCTCAAACTGATAAAGGAAAAATGAAATAAAGGATTAACAAACTCAAATATACCTGTTTGATTCTTTCATGCACCCAAAAGCCCAAACTCTTTCAAAACCATAGTTCAGTGTGTTCTCAAGCCTGCAGTTGAAAAGGATGGTTAAGAAAAATACAGAATTTCTAGCTACAAGAGAACACTCGAATGCCCAGAAAGTTTCCTGCTGATAAGAAAATTTTGAGCAATGAAACTGTTACCTGTAAGTAGCTCCATCCCATATGCGAACGTACCCATCCTCAGAACCTGTAATGATGAGGGGAAGTTCAGGGTGAACACACACAGCAGAAATATTATTTGTGTGTCCTTCCAGTGTTTGTACACAACTCTTGGCTTCATAATCCCAAACCTGTTTTCAGAGGATTTATCAACGACTCAACCAATGTTTACATAGACATATGATCTACATAAAGCTATGAAAAAGTATAGAGTTTCAGACCTTAGCAGTATGGTCATCCGAACCGGAGATCAGATATGGTTTACAGCCTCTCATGAAGTAATCAATACAATTCACTCCTTTTGAATGCCCATCCAGTGTAAAGTCTGGAGCAGGTGAGGTGAGATTCCAAACCTGAAAACAGGCAGTATTGCCTTACTATGACCAAAAAAGAGTGAAGATGCAACCAACCAACAAATGAGAATTAATTCAGACCTTTATAGTGCCATCAAGCGACGCACTTGCAAAAGTGTGTGCGTCTTTGGGACTAAATGCCACTTGCATCACATAGTGGGCATGTCCCTGGAACGTTTGAGTGCACTCCCAACCCTTCTCCCAATCCCAAAGCTTTATTAGCATGTCATCAGAAGCTGACAGCACATATGGAAGGGTAGGATGGACTGCAACACTCCTAATGAAATCAGTATGAGCCTCAAATTCTGCAATCTTCTCCATTGTATTGTAGTCAAAGACTCGGATAAACTTGTCATCAGCCCCAGTAACAACCCATTGTTTGCATGCTATAAACTTTGCTGACCGAACTGCAAACATACATTCAATTGTTAAACAAGGAACTATGCATTCAAGTATCTTCAGGAAAGGCGAAATATGTATCTGCTTGGGTACCTGGTGATTCGGCGACCTTGAAAGACTTTACAAGTTCCTGGAATATATAGCACCCAAGTGTAAGCACTAAATGCATGAAAATTTTTCTATCAATGAAGTAAAGATTCACTTCAATTAGCAACAGACCAATCATCTAATGGGCGCCATTTTTGCACTGAAGCTCAAGATTTCATATTGAAAATATTAAGTTCCAACTGACTTCTAGGATGGTAAAGACTATTATGATCACAAAGGAGAAAACCCACCAAAACCAAGTGGGTATTTAGAAATTGAAATAGGCCAAGTTCTATGATACTAGATCACAAATTCCATACCTGCGAGTGGTAGTTCCAGATACACACAGTTCCTGAATACAAACTTGCTAGAATCCTGAAGGAAGAAAAATCATGCTACATGCTTTAGTGAAACAATTAAACACCTCCATTGATCACTTTGAAAGATTGTGAAATCAAAGCAATTCATAACTATACCATGGTTCCTTAGGATGTAGATCCACAGATTTGACTCTTTCTGATTGTTGAACAAGTTCTTTCTGGCCGAACAAACAGTTAACCTCAGCATTTATAGATTAATTCACAAATTTAAAGAAATGCAAACTGAACCTATGTCTTAAAAAGAATTTGAAGTAAATAAATAAAAATTTGAAGTACCTCAATGTCCAATACTGCGGCCTGTTGTACACAAAATATGGAAAAAAGAAAAAAAAAAAAAAAAAAAGGAAAAAAAGATTGGTTAATCTAAGCCAGTTCTTGGGTTTTCCTCCATTTTACTCGAGACTGATGGAAAAAAAATAATAATAATGAGGGACTCACCATTTTTGAGGGTGGAAAGCTGCAAAACTTAAGGGATCGACAGTAGAAGAGAGAAAATTGTAGAGGTTTTGTGGGTTTATGGCATGCATTTCCATCTCTTTAAATACTATGGTATCCTTTGTAGTTAAGAAAATGAACCTGTCTCAATCTATGAATCCATATCCACTAGATACTCTTCTCTTAGTTCTCTATGTTGTCACCCAAGAGCCTGAGTCCGTCCATTACTCTGAGATGGAGGAACTGAGGGTGGAGATGAAGCTTCAATTATGTTGTGGTTTGACCCATGTGAGAAGAGTAAAAGGAGGGACTGTTCCAGGAAGGTAAGAAAAGTCAAAATATAGGACCAAAACCTTGTACGCATTTTTGTATTGAAGTTTCAACTTTGAACTAGTCAAAAGGGCCAGCTTGGAGTTTTCCACAGGATTGCGTACCCTTGGTTGTTTGGTGCATGGATAGAAAACCGCGTCATTTTGCTTATTCTAAATCTATTATGTCCACTGACCCAAACGATTTCGGATGGGTACGTGAAAAGAAATGGTAGTTTTTATTGATGAATTCAACTCCATCTAAGACAATGTAGAGTAATAGAAAAAGTTTTACAGGTGATAGGAAATTGATTCACATGTAAATTAGCAACACCATGTCTGGTATGATTTCTTAAGGCAAAATTGGTTGACTTAATATGATTGGTTTACGTTTCAGTCCAATGGAACTAGGAAAAATTGAATCAAATTGTAGGAAAAATAAGTGATGACTATAAAAATAATTATAAAAAAATAATATAAGATATCTCACAAGTAATATAGATAGTCACAATTAAAATAATTAAAAATTATAAACAATCATAAAGAACTGATCAATAATACATATCCCAAAAATATCATACTAAAACAGAAGCTAGAAAAAATATAAAAATATAAAATATTAAGCCAAAAAATGATAAATAAAACAAATCTAAGAGCCTAAAATTAACAAGACCCAAAACTTCACTTATAAAAACCCAAATATATAGGACAAAAAAAAAAAAAATCAGGATGATTAATGTCTTACAACAAAACACCTTACTTAAAATATATTCCCAACAAGACCTAAATTCTTAAACCCAAACTTAAAATTTATTCCAAAACAAAGCCTAAAATCTTAAACTTCTCTTTTTCTACTTCTTCGGCTCATCCTCCACCTTTTTCCTACCTAATCCTTATTTCCCTCACATCCTAATATCTCAACCTTTTTCTGCCCAAGGATGATAATATCAAAAATTGGTAAAATATCAATGATTCAATTTTACAAAAATATCATAATCATACGAAAATTTGTAAAAAAAAATATCAATAAGATGAAAATTCATAAAAAAAAAAAAAAAAAACTCATAGAAATATTAGGCAAAACTAAAAAAAAAATGTTACAAAAATACTTAATCAATATATTATGGTTATTTGTGAGTAAAACAAAATAATACATGTATCATATAATTTATGACAATCAACAATGATATAATATGCGTTAATAAGAAATATGAAGTTTCAAAGTGTGAACTAAAAACTAATCTCAAGTGAATCCTTAATTTCATTAAATGTTAGCATTTGTTCCAAATTCCTTTATAATGATTTCCTTTAATACCAAAATTAAGATCAATATGGTTCCATGACTCTTGAGGATGACATAAGGCCATCTTGATGAAGACAATACTAGTACCATGACATGGAATTTGCATAATATTGATTTTAATTATGAACATCTCATACATAAGTCTCTTGACTCCTACCTACCACTTTTCCATGGATAGGAAACTCCAAGTTCACCCATGTGTTTGTTTCAACTTATCCTTGCATTTGATATGGAATGTAATATGAAATTTGTGTAAGAGGATAGTTAAATATACCATTTTTATCATCGGTTATTGCACTTGAAACTCATCCCATAATTGAAAGAAGGTGGTTGGTCATAATTCATCACATAAGGAGAATAAACGTGTGCCTCATATGATTAGTTACTATGTTGAGTCCTAATACTCATAGAGTCAAAACTGGCTAAGAAGGAGTCTTTATCAAATGTTGTCATACTTGGTTGTCTCCTCCCTCTTTGTGGTTTTCTAACAACTCCAATGCTTAGGCCAACTTTTTCTAGAGTCATGATCTTAATCTTGCATGCAATGTGTGAAATCAACTTCATTTATGAATAAGCTCAATGGACGTTGACTTTAGTCTTGTTGTCCAACATTCCCTCCATCATTATCACCATCTCCTCCATCATCACCTTCCTTTTCTCATGAGCTATCATAACCAAAACCAAAAGCACCAGCAATACTACTTTGTCCAACACTCATGGAGTCAATACTAACACAAGGAGGATTTGTTGGTTGTTGCATTTCTTGCTCAAATGAATTTGTTGTGTCTATGCCGAAACTCTTATGATGAACTTCTTCAATCAACATCTTTTCGACATCAACTCTCGAATCATGAACATGTATAACAATTTATGGATTAAGATTTTTATTGTTATCATCTAAGTGTAGAGGTATAACCCATTAGAATAATTAGTTATCCTTTTCTTCTCCATATTCGGTTCATATGTTTAATAGATTAAGGAAATCTATTTCTACAACTTTATCATTCTCAACCTCCATATCTCATAAATTTAGTTTCATGACTAATAATTGGAACTTAGGGTAGGTGAGACAATTCGGTTGTTTGGTGTGGATTAGAGCAAATATGCTCCAATTTCTCTCACATACAAAAGATAATGTAGTTTGCAATAGAGCTTTGATGGCCAACTTCCTCAATAGAGGAGTTTTGTTACCATACATAAACCACCATTTAGTTGGAAATAAAGAAATGACAGGGTACATACAGTAGAATATAGATGATAATGAAAGCATTATGATGTTCATATTCAAATTTTCTTTTTCACAAAAACTGCTCATTGAGAACCATTTCTATCATTGAAGTGATGGCAACTTGATCTCCAAATCCTTTCTTAGCATCTCAAAATTGTATGAGATATGTATTCAATATAGCAATATCAAGCATTTAATAAATATGAAAATAAAATGATAAATGAAATTGTAATATGAATGAGTTTGCAATCTAACATTGTCAAAGTTACCTCATTTCCAAATTGTCAAAAGGCTTTTAGACTAGGTTCTAGTTTAGAAAATACATCATGTACGCTTGAAATAGTTCAGGATTAGTACCAACTCTATCTTTGTATTGGAACCTAGGATTGAGGTAGTATGTTATAGAAGTTAAATACAATTAGAATTTTAAGGACAAAGTTAATATTATTCAAAAAAAAAAAAAAAGCATTTGATCATGGATTCATTGATAATTGCTAATAATTGATAATAAGTTGAATAACTTATTGCATGAAATAAATGAAGAAACATTTTATCCTAATGTTCAATAATGAGATCTAAAACCCATAAAATACCCTTTAAAAGGTTGAGATTCTCTTTCATCATGCGAATCAACTACTAGGAACCTCATATTATTCCTTTTCCTGACCCTGGATCTTGTAGGGTGCATGTTATCTATCTCTAGGGCTCTCTAGATTTAACGTAGTGGAAAACAATGGTTTCAAAAACCAATAATTAACATAGATTTAGAGACTAAATGTTCAAACTTGAGATTTTGATGTTGCTAGATTGAGTCTCATCCAATAAAATGTCAAAAACTACAATTGTCATCATAGAACTCGTCTACCTAAAAATCTTCCACTAGATCTCTCTTTCCATAGGTCTAGGCAAAAGAGAAAGGTGAGCTTCTTTCTTCTATGAGGGTGGCTAAGGTTTCTTTCTAGAGGCTCTCTAGAAGATTACTTGGAAAAGTCCAAATCATAAACCCCTGATAGGGTTTATATACAACTCTTTATGGGCTTAAGTGACTTGAGCCCAAATTGGGCTTAGGTCACCTAATTTAGCCACCTGGGTTCTAATTAATTAATTAGCCCTATTGGCTCCAATAAATTAATTAGCCTAAACCAGAATGATAATTCATAAGATTTAGTGCAACCTTACATTTTTATCAAAATGTTCTTATACACACTTATGAGTCTAAAACCCAAATCTCTCAAAGCAAACATGTCCCCATGAACTAGGATCCTAAGTAGAGACTACTAGGACCCATAGGAAAGTAATAGCGTCCTCAAAATTCTATTCTGAAGTTGACTCAATACTACACTAAGGAAAGTCAACTACACTCTAATATCCCATAAAATTACAACAAGCTAAAGTTCGGGTCTATGACCTACTATTTATTGCATCAAGACTTCCCATGAACTAGTATCCATAATCTAATAGGGTAGTGCTATCGACCTATTAAGATTACCTTACCAATTTTTGAGTTTCAGGTCCTCCTATTATGTGATCAACTAACATATTCTAGTTTTAAAGAGTATATGTCAAATTCCACTAAAGGAATTACTATAACAACAAATTTCATGATCACATGTCCTTTGAATCACCCAAGGGGACATGTTGTCTCAATCCCATGAGATATCATGGTGCCTCTATTGAGAATGTCTGTTGCCACCAAATTTCATCAATAATGACCTAATCAGTAGGGAATATATGATTACTCTAAGGTCTCACCTATAGGTTAAAGTCTCTTATTATTTTCACCACATGCTCAATATTCTCTTAAGGTTGAGAGTTCATGCAACATAATAGCTTGGTGAATCATGACAATCCGATAGCCTTACATCATAATTCATCATAGGTTATATCCAATATGTAACCATATACACTAGTGCACTCACCATGAGAAGCTCATCCCAATGACTAAGACGAGTCATCTCTCAAATTAAGAGGTAGTGCACTATAACCTCTATTAGCTTGCTCAAATTAATGAATCGATTAAGAACTACTTATCATCTTGTAAAGAACCCATGACTTGTATCTTTTGTGGAACTCATAATGCACCTAAATCATGTACAATGTAATTGATATGGGTTTGAATGATCAAATTAATATCTATGCATAAAGTGGATAGAAAGTGGAAGAAAAACCTAACTTTGTTACATCATGTCTTGATTTAATTTTAAGGATTCTATCCCAACAAACTCCCACTATATGGTAAGGAATGGAGATGTGAACAGGTTGTAAACCTAGTTTCTGACATATTCACATATAGAGGTGTCCAACACACGTATTGAAACCAAAGTTAGACAAATGAAAATAAGGTAAGAGGTATATTAGTTTGTAATATATCGTAGAGGATCTCAAGAGTTACTACTTATATTTGTTGGTACAAATGTTAAATCTTTTGTCAAGACTATATGATGAGTAATTAGGCAAATGATGAAATAGACTAAAGATTACTAAGCGAAAATCCATATTTGCACAAAATACTATAGATTTAAGAGTATAAACACCTACTATCCCTGAAAGTTCTAATACATAAGTTCATGCATGTAGTGGGCGGATTGTATCCCATAGATTATATCTAATGAAGCAATGAGCGATGTTGATGCTCATTTTTGGGAAGGAGTTATAGAAGAAGAGTTGGAATCCTTGTGTTTTAACGTAGTCTAGATCTTGGAAAAGCACCTAAAAGGTTAAATCCCATAGGTGTCAGTTAGTCTACAAAAGGAAGAGTGGAGTATATGGAAAGGGTGAGACTTTTATGGGTAAGGATGTAACTAAAGGTTATAGTTCAAAAGATGTTTTTGACTATGAGGAAATCTTTTCATCGATAGTCATGCTCAAGTCCATCAAAGTACTCTTATCTATTATAATGCATTCAATTATGATGTATGTTAAATGGATGTTAAGATAATGTTCTTGAATAACTATCTTGATAGGAGCATTTGTATGATGCTACCAACAGTTTCATAGCAAAAAGCTAAGAGCATCTAGTATATTGCAAGTTACATAAATTCATTTTTGGATTAATGCAAACATATTGCTCATTAGACAAGTGTTTTGATAAAGTAATTAAGACTCTTAATTTTGATCAAACAAGGATAAGTGTTACTTATAAAAGAATATGGAGGCAAGCATGGTAGTGTCTTAAATCTTGAATGAAAATGACAATCTAGTCACTGGGAATGATGTAGGGTTATTGTCATCAATCAAAGATTAGTCCACTTTAGGATCAGGGTATTGGATGGATGTTAAGTATATACTCAAGTATCTTAGGAGAATGAGGGGTTATATGCTTATGTGTCATTGCAATGAGTTAGTACCCTTAGGTACACAAATTTAAACTTCCAATCTAGTAAAGACTCTTGCCGGCGTGCCTCTAGGTATGTTTACTCCCTAGGTGGTATATATTGCTACTTTTGAAGCAACAAAGAAATTCATTTAACTTAGAAAGTCCTTCATGAGACTCGGGGTAGTTTGTTCTACCCATGATCCTATTTTGTGATAATAGTAGATCAGTGACACAATTTAAAGTACCAATAAACCACCAGAAAAGAAAACAGATAAAGGGGAAGCACTACATGTATTGTGAGATAGTTTATAAAGGTGATTTGATTGTGGAGTCTATTTTTTCTATATGCCCAATCTATTTTTAGAGCTAGTGGGAGTTTGTTAGGATAAAGCCCTTAAAAGCCCAACCTGATATAACAATAAATGGATTTCATTAGTATTTACATTGTAATTTTGGTTTTCCATTCACTATCCCATTTATGCATTATCTATGTTAAGTATTCAAACATATATCACTTTCATTGTATATGACTTGGGTGCATTAAGAGTTGCACGAAAGATCTAAGTAATAGATTCCTTGCAAGTTGATGACTTGTGCATTAGGAGTCAACTTTATAATTAGATTATAAGAGAACTAGCATTTTCCTATGGATCCCAATGGTGCCCACTTGAGCTTATATTCCTTGGTGGCATATTATTTAAGGGTTATTTAAGTTCTTTATTTTTATGTATGTATAAGGGCATTTTAGTAAATACATAATGTTACACGACAGCTTATGAATAGTCTTGTTGGACTGAGCTAATTAATTAATCAAGGCCCAATAGAACTAATTAATTAAGATCTAGTGGGTTAAATTTAAGTAACCCAAACCCAAGATGGGCTCAAGTCACTTAAACCCATAAACAAATTTATACAAAACCCCTTAATAGGGCTTGCAACTTTTTCTTATTCAATCTTCTAAGGATAGAGCCCTAACCTCCATCCCTATAATGGGAATTCCACCATCCTCACTTGCCAAAGTTTAGGAAAGCGCCATTAGGCAGAAGATCGCAAGAATTTTGAGATTTGTAGCCTGCTTCACCAATTAGAATCAAATTTAAAACATCCAAATCACAATTATTGTTGTTAGAGCACCTAGATGTAAGATTCATTGTCATTATTTCTTACATTACTTATATCTAGTATCCTTAGGATTGTGATAGTATGCACCCCCATGATCTAGAGCTTGGAATGGATTTTTCTTGGAATTCCAATATATTTTATCTTGGAATTAATATTTTCATAGAAATTTATTTTCCATCAAATTACTAAGTTTCCTTAAAAAAAATTTCTTAACTTTCTTATTAATAAATTATCTATTATGAATCTTTCAAAAATATTTATTCTCTTAAATTGGAAAGCATGCATAAGGAAAATACTATATTTGTAAGATTTAGAAAATAAGAGCATTTCTCCTAAAAAGAAATTTTTTATTCTTAAAGATCTCAAAAATATTTTTGAAAATATTTTAAGGATAAAATCTTTAAGAATAATTTTTTATAAAAAGGAAAAATTACTCTTAATCTATTTCAGAAAAAAAAAATCCTTATTACATGTATTTTCCAATTTAAGTAAATGTATCTCTTTGAAAAAAAAAATTCATAAAAAATTATTTTTTTATAAGGATTACCAAAAATTTCATTTTATTTACATGCTTGCATATTCACATTCATATATAACCATACTTATATAAGGAAATAAAAACATATATGGAAACAAAATAAAAGGAGTATCATAGCCAAGGGATTTTGTTGTGAACATTTTTGGCAGAATCTAGCATCCAACACTCGTAAAAAACGCATCGAAATGGTAGTCACAAAACCAGATTATAAGTCAATATGGAAATTGATAAGTGGAGACCGAGAAACTTGTAAGTTTGTTTAATTATTCTTTACACTCCTATAATGGATGCAAATTGGAAAAAAATTCCATATTATTTAAAATTGTATAAGAATTCCTTTTGTTTTATTCCGAGTTCTTAAAGAAAAAAGTTTGAAAATGGGAAACTATTAAATTATTATGTTTTGGAATGACTCTTTTAAAGAGAGTATTAAAAATTGTTGTTGGAAAGAAAGTGATTTTTATTGAAGAAAATATCTATTAAGTTATTAAAGTGATTTTTTTTTCTCCTAAGAATATTTTTCATAACAATTTTCTGTTTTTTGAAAACTTTAATTAAAAATATATTTTGGAAAGTATGCAAAGTGAAAATATCTAAAAACATGATTTTAAATTAATATTATAATATTTTTTTATTTCCTTAATGTCAACAATCAATCAAGATTCTGCTAAAACATAAGAGATTTATGTTTTTATGGAATATTAAGTACTTTTAAGTATTATAGTATAAAGATTATGAAATGATGAAGGGAATATATTGAAAATAAGACGGTGGGAAAAACTCTCTTTCTACTTGTCCTTTGTTTATTTGTCTTTCTCGTCTCTAGATAGTCATAAATGATAATTATTTTGAAACTATTACATATAAAACATAATTCCTATTACTTAATAATTTAAATTGACTTGACATTGAATTATTGAATTAAAACTTATTATTTATTTTTTACATTAAGTATTAAAAGTACAAAGATTGTTTGGTAAAGTTAACTTAAAATTGATTTTCAATCATGAAATTGACACATTTACCCTTATTAATTTTAATTAATGTTTATTTTCAATTATTTTAACTTATATGTATATTCATTAATTTTAAGCAATAATGCTTTTTATAAAACATCGATAGGTAAAGTATTGTCGATATATAAAATAATCATAAAATATTTATTATAAAAAATGAGTTACAAATGCAGAATTATAATTCTAAAATATATTCTCACAAATGTGAGTCTCAAATAAGAGAAAAACGATATAACATTAAATATAACTTAATTATTTGGATTTATAAGTTAAAAATAACTTTAAGTTATAATATTAAGTTATTTTATTAAATATTGTTAATTTATTTAATAACTTAAATTAAATTATTAAATTGATTTATCAAACAACCTTTACCTTCACCGATCGGATATTATTTATTAAATAAAGGTCAACAACGCTAAAATTTGGAAGAGATTACGAATTCAACCAAAGAAATTCCATAATATTAAGATGGCAATTATTTTCAAGTCTGATCCACATAGTAATTCCAAGCTGACCTATGGATGCCAATCCAAAGAGCACACAAAATAGAGCATTACAACGATTCTATAGTTTATTCCAATGTTTTCAGAACCGGACCGGTGATCGAACCGGAAAAGTTACCGGTTCACGGTTCACTGGTCGGACCGGCGGTCGAACCGCTATCGAACCGCTATTGAACCGGTGACGTCATAAATATATAATTTATATATTATTAAAATTAAAAATAATTATAAAAATTTTAAAATATATATGAATAAATTAAACATCAATAATATTATTTTATATATTTGATATTATCAAATTAAATCATATTAATATTTTAAATTTTATTAAATGAAATATGTATAATATTTAAATGTGAATATATAAAAAAAATGAAAATTTAAACTAATTTCATAATTTTTAAAAATATTATATTGTTTTTATTTAATATTTTAAAAAAATTTAAAATGTAATATATATTGTTTTGTTTGGCATATTTGTTAATAAAACGCATGTAGCCGAGTGGTGCCTTAGGTGGACTATGGTAAAAGATTGGTCCAAGGTTCAAATCCTCTAGGTGGAGTTTTGTTATGTTTTTTTTCATTGATATTTAGCAATCCCACATCGGAAAGTGAGAGAAACAAGGAGTCAAATGACTCTTATAAAAGCCTTCCTCAGCATTGAATTGGCATGGTCTTGTCTTGTGGGCTCAAAAAAAAGCCTACAGCAATTGGAGTGGGCATGTGGGCTGTGTCATAAGACAGGCCCAACATGCAATCCTTCCTTTCATGCTTACAATGAAAGGGTAGTGTTTTTATTTTGTTTTTTTTTTTTTTTTTAAATTAAAATTATTTGAATCGACCGGTTCCCTTGGAACCGGCCGGTTCGTCCGGTTCACCGGTTGAATCGCCGGTTCGAGCGGTTCAACCCCGGTTCGATCTCCATCCGGTCCAAATGACTGGATCGGACCGGAATGGTGACCGGTCGACAGTTGGACCGGTCGGACCGGCCTGTCCGGTCCGGTTTTTAAAACATTGGTTTATTCCTTCGAGTTGCTTTTAAGCACACCCCGAAGACAGGGATCTTGAAAAAGGGAGATAATAATTAGGCTGCAACAAATATTTTCATCAACCATAGAAGCTGCTTTTACTTGATATTGCTTAATATTACGACTTTATTCTTTCCAGGTCATCTTCTACTCAAAGATAAGAGTTAATCAGGACACGCCATAGTACATAATGGTAATACTATTAGTTGCACAAATCAACATTTCTTTTTCTCTTCCTCCTCAACCCGGATGCCCATGGAACCCCAATGTGAGAACCGAGAACTTTTACCATAATGGTTCCTTTGTCATAGCCAATCACAATCCTGTTGAGAGAAGAAATGATATCAGGAGGGAATAGTGACAAAAACAATTTGTTTCTTGTATGCTTTTGAGCATATCAGCAATCTTCGAACTGATGAGGGAATCATGAAATAAAAGATGAACAAACTCAACTACCTGTTTGATCCTTTCATGCACCCAAAAGCCCAAACTCTTTCAAAACCATAGTTCAGGGTGTTCTCCAGCCTGCAGTTTGACAAGGATGGTTAACAAAGATACAGAATTTCTAGCTATAAGAGAACACCCAAATGCCCAGTAAGCTTCTTGCTGATAAGAAAATTTTGAGCCATGAAACTGTTACCTGTAAGTAGCTCCATCCCATATGTGAACATTTCCATCCTCAGAACCTGTAATGATGAGGGGAAGTTCAGGGTGAACACACACTGCAGAAACATTATTTGTGTGGCCTTCCAGTGTTTGTACACAACTCTTGGCTTCATAATCCCACACCTGTTTCCGGCGGATTTATCAACGACTCAACCAATATTTTTGTATACATATGATCTACATAAAGCTGTGAAAAAGTATTGAGTTTTAGACCTTAGCAGTGTGGTCATCCGAACCCGAGATCAGATATGGTTTCGAGCCTCTCATGAAGTAATCAATGCAATTCACTCCTTTTGAATGCCCATCCAGTGTAAAGTCTGGCGCAGGTGAGCTGAGATTCCAAATCTGAAAACAGGCAGTATTGCCTTACCGTGACCAAGAAAGAGTAAAGAATTAACCAAACAACAAATGAGAATTAATTTTGACCTTTATGGTGCCATCAAGAGAAGCACTTGCAAAAGTGTTTGCGTCGTTGGGACTAAATGCCACTTGCATCACATAGTGGGCATGTCCCTGGAACGTTTGAGTGCACTCCCAACCCTTCTCCCAATCCCAAAGCTTTATTAGCATGTCATCAGAAGCTGACAGCACATATGGAAGGGTAGGATGGACTGCAACACTCCTAATGAAATCAGTATGAGCCTCAAATTCTGCAATCTTCTCCATTGTATTGTAGTCGAAGACGCGGATAAACTTGTCATCAGCCCCAGTAACAACCCATTGTTTGCATGCTATAAACTTTGCTGACCGAACTGCAAACATACATTCAATTGTTAAACAAGGAACTATGCATTCAAGTATCTTCAGGAAAGGCGAAATATGTATCTGCATGGGTACCTGGTGATTCCGCGACCTTGAAAGACTTTACATGTTCCTGGAATATATAGCACCTAAGTGTAAGCACTAAATTCAAGAAAATTTTCTATCAATGAAGTAAAGATTGACTTCTATTCGGAACTGACCGATCATCCAGTGGGTGCCATTTTTGCACCGAAGCTCAAGATTCATATTGTAAATATTTAGTTCCTACCGGCTTCTAGGATGGTACGTAAAGACTATTATGATCACAATGGTGAAAACCCGCCAAAACTAAGTGGTAGTTCCAGATACAAGATCACAAATTCGATACCTGTGAATGGTAGTTCCAGATATACACAGTTCCTGAATACAAACTTGCTAGAATCCTGCAGGAAGAAGATTAATCATGCAACATGCTTCAGTAAAACAATCAAACAGTTCCATTGATCACATTGGAAGATTGTGAAATCAAAGCAATTCATAACTATACCATGATTCCTTTGGATGCAGATCCACAGATTTTACTCTTTCCGATTGTTGAACAAGTTCTTTCTGGCCGAACAAACAGTTACACTCAGCATGTTATAGATGAATTTACAAATTTAAAGAAATGAAAACTGAACCTGACTTAAAAAGAATTTGAAATAAATAAATAATAAATATTTGAAGTACCTCAATTTCCAATACGGGGGCCTGTGGTATACGAAATTAATATGAACAAAAAAGAAAAAGATTTGTTAATCAAAGCCAGTTCTTGGGCTTTTCTTCTGAGAATGATGAAAATAATAATAATAATAATAATAATGATGGACTCACCATTTTTGAGGGTGGAAAGCTGCAAAACTTAAGTGATCGACAGTAGAAGAGAGAATATTGTAGAGGTTTTGTGGTTTATGGCATGCATTTCCAGTTCTTGGTTTAAATACTACAGTTTCCTTCGTAGCTAAGAAAATGAAAACTGTCTCAATTAATGAATCCACATCCACTTGGTAGTTGATACTCTTCTCTTAGTTCTCTATGTTGCCATTATGTTGCCACCCAAGAGCCTGATTCCGTCCATTAATCTGATGTGGAGGAACTGAGGGTAGAGATGAAGTTTCAATTATGTTGTGGTTTGACCCATGTCAGGAGTAAAATGGAGGAGAGAGAGCCGTGAAGGTAAGGGTCATGCTAAGTAGAATTTTCTAGAAAAAGCATGATACCTCCGGAGACCATAAAATATTCTAGAAAAATATAAACTTTGAACAAGTCAAAAGGGATTGTTTGGCGTTTCCATAGGATTGGAAATCTAGAAGAGGAAATGAGTGAGGATTAGAACCCAAGAAGGCCGTATCGTACCCTTTGTTGTTTGGTGCATAGGTAGAAAACCGCGTCATTTTGCTTATTCTAAATCTATTATGTTCACTCACCCAAACGGTAAACAGGCAAGAGGAAATTGATTTACATGAAGATTAGAAAGACTATGTCTGCTATGATTTCTTAAGGCAAAATTGGTTAAATCAATGTGATTGGTTTATGTTTCAGTCAAATAAAACTATATTTCTCATGGAAAAATTGAATCAAATTATAGGAAAAATATGTGATGGCTTCAATAAATAATTATAGAAAAATAACATAAGATATTTCATACGTAATATAGATACAATCACAATTAAAAATTGAAAATTATAAGCAATCATAAAGAACTATTGATAATACATATCCCAAAAATATCATACTAAAATAGATGCTTTATTAAAGAAAGTGATTTTTATTAAAGAAAATACATATTAAACTATTAAAATTATACCCGTCGATTTTCTCATCTTTACTATTAAATATTTGTGATGAAATTTAGACCATCGGATGATTTTATAAATAAATCGGATTGGATGATGGTATGAATAAATGGGAGTAAGGTATAATGTTACAAAAGAATAAAAATAATGTCGAAATTCATGAGACTCCAAGTCTCATACAAGAGACCACTATTTTGATACATATTGAAAAAGTCAACCCCTTTGATTATTATTATTATTTTAGAAGAATAAAAAAGTATTTAATTTTCAAATTGTTTGTTGTGAAGTTTTAATATCTATTTGACAACTTTTTTAAAAAAACAATTCTAAAAAATCGCTTTTGAAAATAATTTTTTTCAATTGTTATTTGACTTTTGTAAAACAAAAGTTTGTTTGAAACTTAAGACATTTTTAATCTATTTTAAACATTTTTAAATATATTTCAAAAATATTTTTTATATTTAATATTTTATTTTTAATTATTCTACATATTTATATAATTATTTTTTAAAACAACTATTAAAAAACAAGTTAAAATAACATAAAACAACTAAAAAATATTTTGTTTTATGTTCTTAAAAACAAAAATACAAAATAATTTTTAATTGTCAAACATGTTTTTTATTCTGAAAAACCAAAAACTATTCTAAAAAACAATTCTCAAATAGACCCTTAACTTCTATTTTGTTGAATACAATTTTTAAAAATTTTCTATAACATAAAAAGGTTTAACGGCCTTGATTTCCTTTTTTTGTTTCCTAAGAAATTTTTATACAACAACTTTCTGTTTTTTGAAAACTTTAATTAAAAATATATTTTGGAAAGTCCGCAAACTTCTAGGTCTGTTTGGTTGCTATTTTTTAAAACTGTTCTGGAAAATAGTTTTTGAGAATAGTTTTTTAAAACAGTTTTTTGTGTTTTTAGAAAAAAAAATGTGTTTGTGAATTGAATTTTATAAAACAGTTTTTGTTCTCAAAAACAAAATAAAACATGTTTGGTTGAGTTGATAAAAAAATTTTAGAATAAAAAAAAAACAAAAAACATATTTGAAAGTTATTTTTTAATTAATAAAGTGTTTTCTTCCCTTAACTTGATAGTATAAATATATAAATAATTTTTATATGCACAGTTTATTTTACAAATTTTATATCAGTTATAATTTTTTAATGATGTGTAAGTATATTAATTTTAATAATTTAAGGAAGAAGAAAGATTTAAAAATGCCGGTTTAGACGTGATCCGGTCGCTTTTGAACCGTAAGGGGCTTTGGACCGTCAGCATGTGGGTTGACCAACCAAAACACATGTGGTATTTGTGTTCTGCATTGAGCCTACAACAGCCTACCCACCCCTCGCCAGCCAAGCTGACAAGAAGCCCACCCACTAACCAGCCAGCCCACAACTCTCTTGTTAGGTCCGCGTGGGCTATTTATGGAACTCATTACATTTGTGAGTTTCCAATGTGGGATTTGGTTATAAAGAATAATAAATGCAACACAGTTGCATTGTGAGGATTTGAACCTTGGATTAAGGTTTACAAAGGAATGATTCCAACCATTATGTTGCACGACTCCTTCGATACGTATTAGGTAACAATGTTTTATATTAATGTTATTTGCAAATTTTTATAATATAAATCATTTAAACAAATATAAATATTTGTATTCATGTGTATTTTTATAATAATTATTAACAATAAATATGAAAATATAAATTAATTAATATAATTTTTTAAAATTTTAAAATAATAAAATGCATAAATATGTAGATAAAATTAAATGTTATAATTTTCTTCTCACATGTAAATATTAGACATATTTTATTTAATAAAATTTGATATATTAATACATTTATATTTATGGTTATCATTTAATAGACATATCAAATACAAAAAAAAAAAATTGAAATGCTATAATTTTAATATTATATAAATTTCTTAAAATTATTTTAATTTTAATAAAATATAAATTATATATTTATGACATTATCGGTTCAATCGCGGTTCGATCACCAGTCCAACTAGTGAACCGTGAACTAGTAACTTTTTTGGTTGAATGATCAGTCCGGTTCTGAAAACATTGGAAGAAAGGGCTTGCGGGTAGTGGTGTGATAGTTGGGTGGAACTTACCTTTGTGGTAACATAAAAAAACAGGTAGGAAAATACAAAAAGAAATAAAAGAAAATACGAAAAACAATCTATTTTTTGAACAATGAAAAAACAATGAAAACATCTTTTTATTGTTTTCAAAAAAGTGATTTTTTAGAACACGGAAAACACAAAAAACAAAAACATATCCCTTCCCCAAATAAGTTTTTTGTGTTTTTTGTTTTCAAGAACATAAAACAGTTATTGAAAACAGGAACTAAACATACCTGTATATTTCAGTCATGATTTACATGGTGAAGATATCTAAAAACGTGGTTTTAAATTGATATTGTAGTGTTTTTTTTATTTCCTTATATTTCAATAATCAATCACGATTTGTGATTTTAACCTAAGAGATTTGTATTTTTAAAGAATATTAAGTGCTTTTAAATATCATAATATAAAAATTATGAAACGATCAAGGAAATGTATTAAAAATAAGATGGTGGATAAAACTTTCTACTTGTCCTTTGTTACTTTTTTCACATAGTTACAAATAATGATTAGTTATAAATAATAATTATTTTGAAACCTTGTTAAGTATCAATCAAGTTTAATATTTATTGTTTAATCATTTAAAATGACTTTAAGTTAAATTGTTCTTAAATTATTGAATTAAACCTTATTATTTATTTTTTATTTTAAGTATTAAAAGTATTAAGACTATTTGGTAAAGTTTAAAAAAAAAATTCAATCATGAAATTGACACATTTAACCTTATTAATTTTAATTAATCTTTATTTTCAATGATTTTAACTTATATTTATCTTCATTAATTTTAAGTAATAATTTTATTTATAAAACATGGATATTTAAAATATTATAAATACATAAAATAATCATAAAACATTTATTATAAAAAAAAAGGTTATGAATTTAAAATCATAATTTTAAAATATATTCTCACTAATGTGAGCAAAAAAAGCAAAAATGATTTGATAATAAGTATGAGTTAATTATTTAGATTTATTGCTTTAAGTTATAATATTAAATTATTTTATCAAACATAACCTACTTAAGTCATTAAAATGATTTATTAAACTCTCTGATTTTGTTTATTAAAAAAATGTCACCAACACTAAAATTAATTCGCAAGACATTACCAATTATTTTAGAAATCATCCATCCACTTTTATTTTCAAGTATAATCCATCCGCATTGGAATATGAAGGTGACCTATTGAAGCGAATCTAAAGTGCACACAAAATAGAGCATTACAACGATTCTATAGCTAATTGCTCAGAGTTGCCCAAATACATGGGGATCTTGACAAAAGGAGATCTAAGTTAGGCTGCTACAAATATTTTCATCAACCATTGATAGAAGCTGCTTTTACTTGAAATTGCTTAATATTATGACATTATTCTTGCCAGTCTATCTTCTACTCAAAGATAGTTATTGTATCAGGACACACCATAGTACATAATGGTAATACTATGAGTTGTACAAATCAACATTCCTTCTTCTCTTCCTCCTCAACCCGGATGCCCATGAAACCCCCACTCTGAGAACGGAGAACTTTTACCATAATCGTTCCTTTGTCATAGCCAATCACAACCCTGTTCAGAGAAGCAATGATAACAGGAGGGAATAGTGAGAAAAACAATTTGTTTCTTTTTATCCTTTTGAGCATATTAACAATCTTCAAACTGATGAAAGGAATAATGAAATAAAAGATGAAGAAACTCAATTACCTGTTTGAGCCTTTCATGCACCCAAGAGCCCAAACTCTTTCAAAACCATAATTCAGGGTGTTCTCCAGCCTGCAGTTTGACAAGGATGGTTCAGAAAAATACAGAATTTCTAGCTATAAGAGAACACCCAAATGCATAGTAAGTTTCTTGCTGATAAGAAAATTTTGAGCCATGAAACTGTTACCTGTAACTAGCTCCATCCCATATATGAACATTCCCATCCTCAGAACCTGTAATGATGAGGGGAAGTTCAGGGTGAACACACACTGCAGAAACATTATTTGTGTGGCCTTCCATTGTTTGTACACAACTCTTGGCTTCATAATCCCACACCTGTTTCCGGCGGATTTATCAACGACTCAACCAATATTTTTGTATACATATGATCTACATAAAGCTATGAAAAAGTATTGAGTTTTAGACCTTAGCAGTGTGGTCATCCGAACCCGAGATCAGATATGGTTTCGAGCCTCTCATGAAGTAATCAATGCAATTCACTCCTTTTGAATGTCCATCCAGTGTAAAGTCTGGCGCAGGTGAGCTGAGATTCCAAATCTGAAAACAGGCAGTATTGCCTTACCGTGACCAAGAAAGAGTAAAGAATTAACCAAACAACAAATGAGAATTAATTTTGACCTTTATGGTGCCATCAAGAGAAGCACTTGCAAAAGTGTTTGCGTCTTTGGGACTAAATGCCACTTGCATCACATAGTGGGCATGTCCCTGGAACGTTTGAGTACACTCCCAACCCTTCTCCCAATCCCAAAGCTTTATGAGCATGTCATCAGAAGCTGACAGCACATATGGAAGGGTGGGATGGACTGCAACACTCCTAATGAAATCGGTATGAGCCTCAAATTCTGCAATCTTCTCCATTGTATTGTAGTCGAAGACTCGGATAAACTTGTCATCAGCCCCAGTAACAACCCATTGTTTGCATGCTATAAACTTTGCTGACCGAACTGCAAACATACATTCAATTTTTAAACAAGGAACTATGCATTCAAGTATCTTCAGGAAAGGCGAAATATGTATCTGCATGTGTACCTGGTGATTCGGCGACCTTGAAAGACTTTACAAGTTCCTGGAATATATAGCACCCAAGTGTAAGCACTATATATATGCATGAAAAAATTTCTATCAATGAAATAAAGATTCACTTCAATTCGCAACAGACCAATCATCTAATGGGCGCCATTTTTGCACTGAAGCTCAAGATTTCATATTGAAAATATTTAGTTCCCACTAACTTCTAGGATGGTAAAGACTATTATGATCACAAAGGTGAAAACCCACCAAAACCAAGTGGGTTTTTAGAAAATGAAACAGGCCTATTTCTATGATACAAGATCACAAATTCCATACCTGCGAGAGGTAGTTCCAGATGCACACAGTTCCTGAATATAAACTTGCTAGAATCCTGAAGGAAGAAGAATCATGCAACATGCATCAGTAAAACAATTAAACACTTCCATGGATCACATTGAAAGATTGGAAAATCAAATCAATTCATAACTATACCATGGTTCCTTAGGATGTAGATCCACAGATTTTACTCTTTCTGATTGTTGAACGAGCTCTTTCTGGCCGAACAAACAGTTATCCTCAGCATGTTATAGATTAATTCACAAATTTAAAGAAATGAAAACTGAACCTATTTCTTAAAAGGAATTTGAAATAAATAAATAAAAATTTGAAGTACCTCAATTTCCAATACGGGGGCCTGTGGTATATAAATATGAACAAAAAGGAAAAAGATTTGTTAATCACAGCCACTTCTTGAGCTTTTCTTCATTTTACTGAGACTGATGAAAAAAATAATAATAATGATGGACTCACCATTTTTGAGGGTGGAAAGCTGCAAAACTTAAGGGATCGACAGTGGAAGAGAGAATATTGTAGAGGTTTTGTGGGTTTATGGCATGCATTTCCATCTCTTTAAATACTATGATATCCTTAGTAGCTAAGAAAATGAACCTGTCTCAATCTATGAATCCATATCCACTTGATACTCTTCTCTTAGCTCGCTATGTTGTCACCCAAGAGCCTGAGTCCGTCCATTCATCTGAGGTGGAGGAACTGAGGGTGGAGACGAAGTTTCAATTATGTAGTGGTTTGACCCACGTGAGAAGAGTAAAAGGAGGGACTGTTCCAGGAAGGTAAGAAAATTCAAAATATAGGACCAAAACCTTGTACGCATATACACGCATTTTAGTATTGATGTTTCAACTTTGTACAAGTCAAAAAGGGCTTGCTTGGAGTTTTCCACAGGATTGGGTACCCTTGGTTGTTTGGTGCATTCTTTTTTTTTTTTTTTTAATGAATTCAACTTCATCTAAGACAATGTATGTAGACTAAATATAAAAAGGTAAACAAGCGATAGGAAATTGCTTCGCATGTAAATTAGCAACTGATTGAAGTCAAAACTCTTATCTGTGGATCTTGGGGCATCTTGAAGTCCTCTCTGCCTCATTTTTGGCTCAAAGTTCAATATCCTTATATGCTTTGTTGATTATGATTGGGGAGGTTGTCCAATAAAAAGGAAAAGCACTACTGGATTTTGTCTTTATCTTAGTGCTAATTATATTTCTTGGTCTTCTAAGAAACAAGGGACAATAGCACACTCTTTAGCTAAAGTTGAGTACCGTTCCATGGCTGTAGCTATTGTCGAATTGACCTAGCTCACCTTCCTCTTACATGACATTGACCTACCACTTCCTCAACCTCTACTTCTCATTTGTGATAACATGAGTGCCACTCATATGGCCAAAAACACAGTGTTTCATGCACGAACAAAGAACATCGAATTAGATTAACATTTTGCTCATGAAAAAGTTGTTATGTGACACCTTCGTGTTAAGAATGTTCATAGTCATCTCCAAATAGTTGTTCTCACTAAACCTTTAGCTAAAAGGGATTTTTCTATTTTCCGTTGCAAACTGGGAGTTCAATGCATGACCATCACTAACTTTAAGGGGGTTGATAGAAGTCAAACTCTAGCTCACCACAAAGAGCTAACAGTTAGTGCCTCTTTAGAGAAGTAGCCAACAACTAGTGCATTTTCAAATAACCATCCAATTGTTGACACATTATTATGCATGCAATTAAGAGCCAACGGCTAGTACATCTTTTGAGAATCATCCGGCTGCTAGTTTACTTTATAAATAGGAAACAAATTCTATTCTTCCCATATGTAATAACACAACTTAATTGATTAGCTAAACTCAAGCTAAATCAATTGACTTACCTTCCCTTCTACCAATCTTTGTATATATATTTTATTGAACAAAAATGTTAAAAGTACATAACGAGAATTATCTTTTTATTCTCATATATGAACTATTTATCCTTCAAACTTCTTTAACAACACCATGTCTGCTATGATACATGATTTCTTAAGGCAAAATTGGTCGACTTAATATGATTGGTTTATGTTTCAATCAAATGGAACTACATTTTTGGTGATGGAAAAATTGAATCAAATTATAGGAAAGATATGTGATGGCTACAAAAATATTATTAAAAAATAATATAAAATAACTCACAAGTAATATAGATAAAATCACAACCAAAAATTTAAAATTTTAAGCAATCATAAAGAACTATCAATAATAGTATATATCCAAAAAAATATCATACTAAAACAAATGCTAAAAAAAATAAAAATTTAAAATATTAAGCCAAAAAATTCATAAAATAAAACTAAGCAAACAACTAAAAATTAACAAGACCCAAGACTTCACTTATAAAAACCCAAATATATAGGGCCAAACCAAAATCATCAAGACTAATGTCTTATAATAGGAGGAAAAAAAAAATCCTACTTCAAATTTATTCCCAATAAAGCCTAAATTCTTAAACCCAAACTTAAAATTTATTCCAAAACAAAGCCTAAAATCTTAAACTCCTCTTCTTTTACTTCTTCTGCTCAACCTCCTCATTTTTCCTACCTAATCTTTTTTCCCCTCACATCCTAATATCTCAACCTTCTCCTACCCAAGGATGAAAATTTCAGAAATCGGTAAAACATCGATGGTTCGATTTTATGAAAATATCGAACGAAAATTTGGAAAAAAATATCAATGAGATGGAAATTCATCAAAAACTCATAAAAATATTAGGGATAGCTCCAAAAATAATAATAAAACAAATAGTAATCCATATATTAAATTTTTTTGTGAGTAAAAAATATATATATATATATGTCTCATATAATTGATGATACCCAATAATAATAACATATGTGCTAATAAGAAATATGAAGTTTCAAAGTGTGAATTAAATATTGATTTCAAGTAAATATTTAATTTCATTAAATGTCAACATTTATTTCAAATTATATCATAATGATTTCCTTTAATACCAAAATGAGGATCGATGTGGTTTCATAACTCTTGAAGATGTCGAGAGTCCATCTTGATAAAGACAATATTGGTACCATGACATAGATTTTACATAATATTGATTATAATTGTGAACATGCTATGCAAAAGTCTCTTAGCCCATACCTATTGCTTCTCTATGGATAACAAACTCCTAGTTCACTCATGTGTTTGTTTTAACTTGTCCTTGCATATGAAATGTATGACATTTGTGTAGGAAGATAGTTAAGTATACCATAATCGTCATCAATTGAACTTGAACATATTTCATATTTGAAAGGAGGTGGTTGGTCATAATTCATCACATAAAAAGGATAAACATGAGCCTCATTTGATGAGTTACCATGTTAAGTCCCTATACTCAAAGTCAAAATTGGCAAAGAAGGATTCCTTATCAAAAGTTGTCATCTTTTGTTGTCTCTTCCCTCAATGTGGTTTTTTGAGAGTTCCATTGCCTAGGTCAGTTCTTCTAGAGTCATGTTCTTCATCTTGCATGCAATGTGTGAAATCAACTTCATTAGCGAATGAGCTCAATAGACGTTGACTTTGGTCTTTTTGTCCATCATTCTCACCATCACCTTCATCATCACCTCTCTTTCCTCGTGAGCCATCATAACTAAAACTAGAAGCACTAGCACCATTACTTTGTCTAACACTCATGGAGTTAATATATACTAATGCCAACAAGATTTGTTGGTCATTGCATTTCTTGCTCAAATGAATTTTTTGTGTCTATGTTGAAACTCTCACTATAAACTTCTTCAATCAACACTTTCTCAACATTAGCTCTTGAATCATGAACATGTGTGGCAATTTGTAGATCAAGATTTCCATTGTTATCATCTAACTGTAGGGGTTTATCATTCTCAACATCCATAGCTTGTTGTTAGGAATCCTGTATTACTTTGTTCTCTGACCCTTGATATCGTAGGGTACATGTTATTTATCCTTAAGGCTCTCTAAATCTAACGCATTAGAAAAGAAAGGTTTCAAAAACCAAAATACATATTAGAAGTAGAGATAGAAACTCAAACATGTTATCTGGATGTTCCAAAATCAAATCTCATTCGATGAAGATGGTGAAACTACAGTAATCATTGTAAATCTTATCTGCCTAGGAGTCTTTCACCTAATTTCTTCCTTCATGGTTTTCAACACGAGAGAATAGTGGGTTTATCTTTCTCCCATGAGAATGGTTAGGGTCCTTCTCTTTGAAATCTAAAAAATCTAAGCAAGAAAACTAAAGTCCTAACCCCTAAGGAGGTGTTTATATAAGCTTCCTTCTAATCTATTATCCATTACATGTAGACTCCCCATGAATTGGTTTCCATAATCTAATATAGACACATGGATCACCTAAGGAGACACATTGTCTTAATTCCATGAGATATCATGGTACCTCTATTGAGAATACTTGTTGTCACTAGCCTTCATCAACAATGACCCAATTCGTATAGAATATATGACCACTTTAAAGTCCCATCCATAGGTCAAAGCCACCTGTTGATTTCAATACAAGCTCAATATCCTCTCAAGGTTAAGAATCCATGCAACATAGTAACTTAGTGAATCATGACAACCTAATAGCCTTATGTTATGATTTATCCTAGGTCCTATTCAATATATAACCATACACATTAATACACTCATCATGGAAAACTCATCCCAATTGTCAAGACAAGTCATCCCTCTAATTATGAGGTGGTACATTACAATCTCTACTAGATTACCCAAATTTAGGAGCCTACTATGAACAACTTATCATCTTACAAAGAATTTATGACTTGTATCTTCAATGCAACTTCTAATGTACCCAAGTCATGTACAATGCAAGTGATATGGGTCTATAAATACTCAAATTAATATCAATACAAACAATGGATAAAAATGTGGAAGCTCATGTCGAATTTTGTTACATTATGTTTTGCTTTTAAAGACTATATCCAAACAAACTCCCATATCCTTAGTCTTTTGTCAAAATGAATTTTCTTCATTATTGATATGGCTCCTTGATCACAAATGAAGGTTAGGCAAAAGGGAATCCAAATTAGTTTTCAAATTGTGTTTTTCTTCTAGTTGTTCCTTTAAGTTGGAAATTAGAAATCTCTATTTTGTATTCTATTATTTAAGATTGCTTAGCTTGCTTGGTAATTACCTTTGCTTCTCCTTAAATTATTTTCAAGAGGATTTAAACCATCTAAAGCTTTTGATTAAAAAAGGAAAAAAAAATCCATTCTAGGTCTCTAGGGTAAAGATTTCATTTTATTTTTTAAAAAAAATGCAACTCATTTTTATCCAAGTTGCATTCTCTTTTCTAACTTTCTAAAACTCCCCCCTCCCTTTTTTTTTTTTTTTTTGTTTGAACTTGTGCTCCCAAATTAATGGGAATGTTATTGGCCTTGGTCAATTTTAAATATTCATTTGAATTTGAGGATGCACAAGTTGTGTAAATTGAATGAGGATTTAATGGAACTCTAACATACAAGAACTTTCAAAACTCCTTCTTGTTGTCTTTTAGCCTAACTATTGTCCCTTTTGAAATAAAATTTGTTTTGATTATTTTTAGTGTCTTAAAAAATTTTCTAAGGATTGTATGATGTTGTTCTCTTCTTGAAATCGATTTTGGAAATTTGAGTGAGTAAAAAATGTTCTTCCAATTGGGAGTCAGGTTAATTTCTTTTGTCATGTTCTATTTAATTTTTAATCGTTTTTATTTAAATGGGTATTTTTTTTTTTCTAAATTCTTGACTTTCTGAAATTGAGTTTTGACATATAAAACATTGAAATATATTTTTTGTAGTATGAGATATGGTTTTTTGAAGTTGTACCCGCTATACTAGACTAATTCTAGATAGATAACATGTTTAAAAATTGTTTTGCATGTCTTCTGTTTGTTTTCTTAGTTCACACCTTGATTGATTTGTGTGATTTTTTTGTATGATTTTAGGAGAGTTTTGGTTATTTTCAAAAAATTGGTTAATGCATGTCATTGCTTTCTTATCAATTTTGAACCTTCTATAACTTTTGCACATTGGTTTAGCTTCAATAATGAATTGTATGCATATCCCTTGTGAATAGGCAATATTTTCTTTAGACTCTTGACATTTCCTTTATATTATACATATATCATGCATGCTAGGATTTAGAATCTCGTTATTTGTCTTTGTAATTTATTCCAACTCCCGTTGTTTTATGGAAGCGCATTGTAATTAACATATGCTATTTAGGTACACCCCTCATTTTTACTTTTAAATTCCACATATATGCATGTCGCATGTGTGAGAATCATCATGCTTGATATGTCTTCTATTTTTTTTTTTTGGTTTCTGGATTATCCTTTGTTTAGCTTGCTTTGTTGGATCTATTGATCTAAATGATAATGCATGTTGAGTGATATGATATTCAAACTAACCTTGACGTCTTATGATAGCGCATGAGTTGCAGTCCAGGTATACACCCTATCCCTCCTTTATACTTGTGACTTGAAATGATTGTTTGGCATCTTAATATGTTGTTAGAATTTAGGCAATCACCTTTAGCTTTTCTTGGTACCTTCAACCAATCAATTAATTATCATACTTCCCTCAATTTACTCAGCAGGGACCTTTTTAAAGCTTAGAAGGGTGCTATCTTTAAACTATCTTCCCAATATGTAACCTAATTCTCAAACTTAAACTCGAATTTTTTTCAAAGATACGTTTTTCCAAAAGTTTAAGTCATTTTTCTTAAGGTTTTAATTTCTTATTTTATTTTCCTTTAAAAAAAGATAAAAATAATAACAACTCTAGTTTTTTATAAATACAGTTTTTCACCTAAAAAGTAGGTCTCGCCATCGAGTCGGGACACATGAAAAATACGGGTCCATATGACTGACCAATCTACTAATTGAATCATTAGTCAAGCCATTGATCCTTATTAGAAATCTAAGTAAATCAATATCACAACTTATTAAAAATCCATGTCATTACATCCCATAATTGGAGTGTTTATTGGAGTGTCTTTCAAGTTTTGTAGAACATGGCTCTATAATAAGTCACATATATCCATATAATTAAGGGTAACAAATTTTGATATGATTCATCAATACAACTTGAATCCAACTTGCTTTTTGTGGGTTTGGGTTGATTATAATTGGATTTGGATCAAATTTATGTCAATTTACATAACTCATTTAATAATAGGTAGTTTTTGGTCAACTTGCATAACACGAATTTGAACCGAATTGTTTCATTTAATAATCATATTAATTAACTTAATTGTAACTTTAAACTATTTAACTTATTTTTTACTCATTTCAAATTTGTTTTTAAATAAATAAGTCAATTAAATCATAATTAAACATATATAATTGAAACACTAATCATATAGACTAATATGAAATCTAACTCAATTTGATTATTAAATACAATAATCTGATTATCCAGTGGGTTGTAGACTTATTACATGTTTAATAATTAGATAGTATTTAAGTTTATATTTTTAATTTAATTATTATTTGTGTTGGATTTTAATTAAAAATTAAAAACATTTTTATAAAGTTCTATATAGTTCCACAACTTTTTAATGGTTGTATGATTATAATCAATGATGAAAATGTTAAGATATATAGCCTCTGACCTAATAAATGTAGGAGAAATTTCAAAACTTCCACAATTCCACAAAATAAACAATTTATCATCGATATTTTCCCGATATTTTGGGTGGAATACCGATTTATCGACCTTAACCAAATAAGCAATTTATCATCGATGTTTTCCCGATATTTCGGGTGGAATACCGATTTATCCATGCCACGTGGGTCATTTTATGTTTTGAATTCTAAAATTTTAAAATTTTTATTGGGCTCACGCGGATAAGAAAGCCACTCCTGTCCTGCCTCCCAGCCCAGCCCACCAAGTTGCACTTGTTGTTTGTTGCAGTTTATGCTTGAACGAAAATAATTTGAATTGGAGCTTGAACCCTGACCATGAAGCGATTTGGAATACCTACTTTGTATATATCTATCTTCACAACATTATGATTATGTTTTAGTGGTTAAAAAATACTAAGGAAAAAAAATGACTTTTTTTTTGTTATATTATGAAAATTATCAAGTATAATTAAAAATAATTAAAATTTGATGTATTTTTAAATTATTTAATCTTTATATCAATGAGTTAAAATAAGTTAAATAAGTTTAAAATAGTAAATAAAAATAATTTATTAACTTTTAATCTACTTTTTATTTTCTTTTATGTTTTCTTTCTTTTACATTTTTCCTCAAATTTTTCAAAACCAAACATAGCCTATATATTAAATTCTTAAACGTTAATATCTTACAATTATGTATTTATATTGCAAATAAATTAATTTTAATTATCACAATTTTTATATAATAATTATATAAATTTATAAATAAAATTATTAATATTTTAAAATAAAAAATAATTATACATGCATTATTATTTTTTCCATGTCATTAAATACATCAAAATTAGACAGATGTATATAAAATATATTTTCAAATTTTAAATATTATTATTGAATATCACAAATTATATCAAACACATATCAAACTTTTTCAACAAAATGTCCATAATGTGTGTATTATTACTTTTGATATCATTTATTAGAGTTTTTTTTTTTTAAACATTTCTTTGAATTTTGATAAACTTTTGTTTCATCTATATTTTATATCAAAATTTTCACCGGTATTTCCTAATATATTTGTAAAATCAAATGATCAATATATCCATAAAAACTGATATTTTCATCCTTCATGGATATTTTTTCTTGATTATTTCTTTTTTTAATCAAAGAACTTTATGGCTCGACAATGCATCTATAAGTATGCAACATATGTTCTAATTTAACTTTAAAATTTACCAAATAGCATTGCAATTAAAATTTAAAAATATGAACAGACCCACAATTACATTTGGGAAAGTTGTGCTTTGGGCTTCCCATCCCAACATAATAGCATTTTCGAAACCCAACAATAGGAAATATGATAATCAACTTTTAATATGAAAAGTATTATCATTTTTGTGCACTCTGAGCTTACTCTATCTTCTGTGCCCAAATTGCCCTTCCATTTCTCCAGCTCAGCATCATGTCACCCCCTCTCATTTGGAAGCTTTCTCTCGTCTTTCTTCACTCTCGAAAACCCAAAAATTCTCTCATTTCAGTTCAAAAACTCAAATTCAAAACTCTAAGGCGATGTCAAAACGCGTCTTTCGGCTCATCTAGGAGCCATGGAAGTTCAAGAGAATTCGAAAAAAAAAACGAAATGGAGCTCGGGTAGAGAGAGTAGGTACCCAAAAATTGAAACTCTAACTTCCAAATGCGTCATAGACTCACAAATTTATGTCCAAGATAGCTCTATCAACAAGAAATAGCACCAAACATCTCTCTTAGACCATTAAATCGGTAAAGCCCTTGAATAACCAGGGGAAACTGTGCAAAAAATGAAGCACGAGAGACTCTTAAAGTATTGGGTCCCAATGAACCGATCGACCGATCCTCGACCGGACCTCAACCAATGATTGTACCTTAAGTACTACGTTAATAGCCCTTAAGTACAACTTTAATTTACCTTAGGTATTACCTTAACTGACCTTAGGTACTACCTTAGTTAAACTTGGGTATTACTTGTGTGAAGTCTCAAAACTTCATTTATGAATATTACTTACTTTATTTGTGACCTTTAAAGCATGCCATTTTGTGATTAATTAGTGTGGTCAGTTAGTTCACCTTTGGTATTTTGGTGACTGTACCTTAGGTACTATCTTAATTGCCCTAAGGTACTACCTTAATCTACCTTAAGTACTACCTTAACCGACCTTAGGTACTACCTTAGTTAATCTCATTCAACTGTCTAAGAGCAGGTTGGTGTCCTTTTCAGTTTTAGACATAAAATCGGTCGATCGGTTACCCATTTCAGGTTGAGGTCTAGTTGAGAATGAAGTAAATAATATCCACAAATGAAGTTCCGATGCTTCAGATAGGTAGTACCTAAGCTTTACTTAGTTAGTACTTAAGGTTGGTTAAGGTAGTACCTAAGGTAGACTAAGGTAGTACCTTAGGGCTATTAAGGTAATACCTAAGGTACAGTCACCAAAATACCAAAGGTGAACCAATTGACCACACTAATTAATCACATAATGGTATGCTCTAAGGGTCACAAATAAAGTAAGTAATATCCACAAATGAAGTTCTGAGGCTTTAGATAGGTAGTACTCAAGTTTTACTTAGGTAGTACCTAAGGTCGGTTAAGGTAGTACCTAAGGTAGATTAAGGTAGTACCTTAAGGCTATTAAAGTAGTACCTAATGTGCAGTCACCAAAATGCTAAAGTTGAATCAACTGATCACACTAATTAATCACAAAATGACATACTCTAAAGGTCACAAATGAAGTAAGTAATATCCACAAATGAAGTTCTAAGGCTTCACACAGATAATAACCAAGTTTAACTAAGATAGTACCTAAGGTAGATTAAGGTCGTACCTAAGGGCTATTAAGGTAGTACCTAAAGTACAATGATCGGTTCATCGGGACCTAATACTTTAAAAGTCTCATGTGCTTCATTTCTACATTGTTTCCTCTGGTTCTTCAAGGGCTTCGTCGATTTAATGGTTTAGGAGAGATGTTTGGTGTTATTTCTTGCTAATAAAGCTATCTTGGACACGGATTTGCGAGTCTAAGACGCATTTGGAGGTTAGGGTTTCGGTTTTTAGGTACCTACTCTCTCCACCCGAGCTCCATTTTGTTTTTCCCATATTCTCTTAGACTCCCATGACTCCTAAATGAGTAGAAAGGCGCGTTTTGACACAGTCTCGGAGTTTTGGATTTGGGTTTCTAAACTGAAATGAGAGAAATTTTGGGTTTTCATGAGTGAAGAAAGCTAAGAAAAAACTTCCAAATGAGAGAGAGTGACATAGAGATTAGGATGATACTGAGCTGGAGAAATGAAAGGATAATTTGGGCACAGAAGATGGAGCCGATTCAGAGTGCACAAAAATGATAATATTTTTCATATTAAAAGTCGATTCTCATATTTCCTATTATTGGGTTTCAAAAATGCTATTACGGTGAGATGAGAAGCCCAGAGCATAACTTTGCCATTACATTTCTTATGGCCAATTTCAGTTCATGTACGGAATTTTCACACTTCTAAAGTAAGACTGACAATACCTTATTGTACTTCCAAAAGGACAAAGCATTCATCTTCAAAAGCCCAAAATTGCTCCTCCACCAAAATGCCACTAAAAAGTAAAATCATCATAATATTTACTTTATGTATTTTGTTTTTTTTCTCATGTTTTATTCTCTTAATAATTCATCCTTAGAAAATTATGAAACTCCAATAATGGCGGAAGAATCTTGGCAATAATGGAACCCATTGAACCTTGTGTCTATAGCTACCATGATTTCACCCTACCCTCCACTTCTCATTCTTATTGTACTTTGTGGCTGTCTGCTTTCCCTTATTAAAAAGACCATTGGAGACATAGAAATTCAAAACATTCGACCCACCAATTCTTGTTCTCTACACAAGATGGTCAAATGAAAGGCAAATGGGGGACATTATTGTTTTGAATTTTGAAGAGTTTTTAAGGAAAATATCAAATAAAGAAAATTAAAAAATAAATAAATTTGGATTTAATAAAATTTTATTTTATTTGTTTTTCTTTTCATAAATAGAAAGTAAGATATTTAGAAATGTTTAAATTTTTATTGAATTTGATTTTTAATTTCTTAGATTTTCTTCATTCCCTCCCATGCTTCTAGAAGGTAAAATCAAAGCATTCACAAGGGGTTTCAAGTGTATAATATTTTATAATTTTTTATTTCTTTAATTGCTTAATAATAAAATCTATACTATTAATTACATTAATTCTTTATTTATTAATTTTTTTTCCCTTTAATTTTCTTTTTAATAGTGTGTTTATCAACAATTACAATTAAAAAATATTTCTAATTATTTAAGGTTTTTTCTATTTTAAAATTTTTAAGAATCTATTTGAGCTTGTAATTGAAAAATAATATATTTTTTATTTTTAAAAAATTTTAACATTTGTTTTTTAGAAATAATTTTTATAAACAAAATAAAATAAAGAATAATTTTAGAAAATAAGTAAAAATTAATTTTATTAATTTTTAAAAATAAAAAAAATGAATACGTTTGATCATTTTTTTTTAAATTATTTTTAAATTAAAAAATAAAAAATAAATTTTGGAAAACATGGCAATCGAGAACTAAGATTGCAATTCATTGAGTTTCCTTTCCAAAAGTACAAGACATAAAAGAACGGAAAAAAATACAAAGACAAAAAAAACTTATAACACATTGTGATTCCAATATACATTTATTTTTAAAATTTTATCATATACTTTTTATTTTGACCGTTCCTAATATATCCGCGCTTAATTTTAAAAAATAAAAATTAGCAAGATGTATTATATTTTATTTTACAGTTGAATTATTATTATTATTTTATGATTTAATATAAAAGTATAGTGGATAAAATGGAAATTCAAAATTCATTCATCAGTATTTGAAAGAAATTCTAAGGAAGACAACAAAAGATGGATAATGGTACTTGTGACCATGACACCTTGTTTGAAGATTTGGCTTTGTGTCCTGAGATATCCTGTACCCGATTATTCAACCGTAAGATCCGTAATCACTAAAATACTCGCTTTGCCTCCCACTCTCTTACGTATTGAGACTTCCGCACGCGCTCTTAATCAAGGCCATGAAGTTTCCACTTTCCATGAGAGTGAGGGTGGTCCGTGGTCGTTTACGCAGCGAGTCTTTGCTTCCGTAGCGAAAGTTGTATTATTTGGAGGGAGAAATAATTACATGTGTCAGGTGTCAGTTAATTAGGAGGAGGAGAGGGTGGGCGGTGCGGTGGGGGTGGGCGGTGGGCGGTGGTGGTGGTGGTGGTGGAGGTCTGTTACCTTGAAAGCCACGCTCCAGATGGGTGGGGGGCCCACGGCATGGCGCGAAAAGCGTGACGTGTGGGATTAAACCCAGCAGAAAAGCCCATACCAGTGGATCTCGTCAGCGAATCAGGGCCGTCGGATGCTCTGATGAGGTTATCAGAAACCCACGTGGGTGGGTCCCGCTTTTCTGATAATGAGACATGGACATTTCACGAGCTTGCTTCAGAGGGCGATCTTAACTCAATGGGAGTCTGACACGTGCGCGAGAGCTCTCACGTGTGCGAGACCGTTCCTGTTAGATTGACACGTGTGGATGCAGAGGCTGCTCTAACTCGTGAGTGCGTGGAGTTCCCGAGTCGACTGGGACCGTGATTCTGGTTGATTAATTGGAGGTCACGTGATTAAGCTCATCCAATGGCAGCGCTGAGGATTTTCATTTCCAACGTGGTGTCCGACGCTCGCATAATTCCTTTATTTTCACCAAAAAAAAAAAAAAAAATTATAAAATGAAAACCATCATATCACTTAGAGTTTCAAGTGCTTCTAAATGTTACTTATAACGGAAAAAGTCTAATAAATGAAATTAAGATGTTTGAAAAAATTTTAAAATCATTTTACAAAATAAAAAAATCAAAATCTTTTCATAAATGATTTTTTCAAAAAAGAAAACATTTATACAAAAACCAATTCAAGTAAAATACAATCAAATAAACTATCAGACTCCATTTCATGATATTTTTAAAAAACGCTTTTATAATAAATAAATTTTGAAAAAAAAAAATGGATGTTTGATAAAATTTACAAGAATATTCTTATAATCAACTTTATTTTTTTATTTCTATTTTATTTTCTAATTATGAATATGTAACTTTAGGAGTATCATAAATTTTAAAATAAAATAATAAAAAATAGTTGAAATTTTGTATAAAAATAAGAGGTCAATTTGGCTATTGTTTTAAAAAACAAATTTAAAAAATAGTTTTTGAAAACTATTTTATAATTTTTATAAAATAAAAATTTGTTTGAAAAATTAAAATATTTTTAATTTGTTTTTAATATTTTTAAAAATAATATTTATAAATAATGTTTTATTTTAAATCATTCTACAGGATTATATTATTATTTTTTAAAATAATCATACAAAAAATAAGTGAAGATAACAAAATAAAAAATAAAAAATGTTTTCTTAAAAACACCATATTTTATGTTTTTTAATATATATATATATATATATATATATAATAGTTTTTAGTTGTCAAATGCATTTTTTATATTTTGTTCTAAAAAAATTATTATAACAAAAAATTGCTCTAAAAAATTATTATAACAAGTGGCATAAGATGTAATAAAATAAATATTAATAGAATTAAATTTTATTTTAATTTTTAATTTTTATGACACATTCATAAAGTGCATGCTGCAAATATGTCTAATGTTTATCACTCTTTTCGGGCATATTGCTTAAACCTCAGCTGCGATAAGTTGATCAAGTTAATTAAGATCGAATAGTTTTGAGTTGGAGGAGTGAGTTGGCCGAGTTGTGACCTAGCTGACTCAGTACGAGTGTGACGCCGTCCTGGTCTTAAAGGCATTTGACGCGGCATTCCAAATGATGATTACGCCAACCGCAATCACCATCTCTCCTAATTCTTCCGCCTAACCCACCACTTCTCCCTCAATCTTCCTCTGAGTTAAGGTTGTTCAATTTTATCTTGTTCTTTTTTGTTTTTTTGTATTTGATTTTGTTTTTGTGGGCATGAAAGGAATGGAGCTGAGCGTAGTTCCGTACGGACGCAGCGCCAAAATGGAGGTCGATGATGTAGAGGAGGATGAAGCCGCCGAGAATAAACCAATGGTCATGAACCCCAAAGCAACCGCCGTAAAGCCCAGGTACAGAGAGTGCATGAGAAACCATGCCGCCTCCATCGGTGGCCATGCCAGCGACGGCTGCGGCGAGTTCATGCCCTCCGGCGGTGGCGGCGGAGGTGATGCGGCTTCGCTGACGTGCGCGGCGTGCGGGTGCCACCGCAACTTCCATCGACGGGAAGTACCCGGTGCAGCGCACCTTCATCACCACCTCATGCACCCCGGACCTCCTCATGCTCATCCCATGTTGCTCTATAACACCACTCCCAGCCCGAAGAATGCTTCCGTGCATGCGCTTCCTCATAAGTTCCTCGGTGTTCCCGCATTTGGTGGCGTTGATCATCATAATCATCATCCTCATCATCAGGATGATGGGGAGAGGCAGTATGATCGACGGTCGGAGACGCCGGAGAGGGGGGATGTGCAGATGGCCACGATGATGATGACGACGAAGAGCAAGAGATTCAGGACCAAGTTCACGCAAGAGCAGAAGGAGCGAATGCTGGAGTTGGCCGAGAGGCTGGGTTGGAGAATACAGAAGCAGGACGACGTCGTTTTGTCCCAGTTCTGCTCCGAGCTCGGGATTAAGCGTAATGTCCTGAAGGTGTGGATGCACAACAACAAGAATGCACACCGCCGCAGAGAACCTCCACCCGAGTCTCCTCCTCCTCCTCCGCCTCCACCTCCACCGTCCATGGCGCCGCCGCAAGCTGCCGGAGTGTGACGTAATCACGTTAATTAATTTCTATTTTATTTTTCTTTATATTAATCCTAATGATTGAAAAAAAAAAAAAATCTAATCCAAAGGACTGAGTTGTTCGTTATGTGTAGTTTGTATTAATGGGAGATAGCTTATTTTTCATGGCATTTAAAACATACGTGAAAATATTTATGAATTTCACGTAGTTTAATCATATGATAATTTTCTTCTATTATAATTAACATTCGCATGCCTCATTCATTCTTAAGCTCTTCAAAATTTTCTTCATTTTTTTTAAAGTGAAAAATACAATTAATGTTTATTTATTTATTTATTTATTATTATTATTTATGGAAAATTCAGAACAGCAAGTGACACAATGGCGTGTATGGCAGTGCTCATTCTCTATCAAACAGTAACTGGCAATCACTTCAGAAACAGAAAAAAAAGAGCAGCCAACGACAAGCACACAGGCCATGAGAAACAAAGGGCAAATAAGGGGAAAGAAAAGGAAAAAGATGAGGGGAAAATGGAGTTGTGTGGTGTAGTGGTTCTTGTGCCCAAAAGCAGCATTAGTGGAAGGAAATCACATGTACAATTTGTATCTCTATATATATTGATGGTTTTCCATAAGGATATCTATATAGAAATGGACCAATCTTAGACCCAAAATATTTCTAATTTTTCTATTTGAAACTTTTTATCATTCAAATGTCCGAAGGAAACCCAAAATATTTTTAACTTTTCTAATGTTTGAAACTTTTTATCATTCAAATGTCAGAAGGAAACGTTTTCTCAAATCAATTCTTAATATGATGTATGTCACATGTACAATTTGATCTATTACTTTATATTTATATCTTATTATTTTGTGTAACTTTGGTTTCATTTTCTTATCCTCTTTATTTATATTTTAATCATATTTATACTTTTATCCAACGATTTAGATTTCATTGTATATTTTCAATCATTAATATTACAAACGTTGGGATGTAGAAAAGAAATCAGAAGTTCATTCCATTCTCTGGAGAATGAGAATAGAAACCAAAAGCCAAAAGTTGATTGGATAGAAATTAAAACTTTTGTAGATTTTGGTAATAAATAGCGAAAGCATCTCCAAGCCGTTTGACCCAGTCAATTTCCTTGGTTTTAAACATTACAAAGGGTCACTTATGGGTTGCAATCGCGTGTACCTTAAAATATGGGAGTGGAAATGTAATGAAGATACGTTTGAAATTCAAGTTTGAAAATTCTTCTTTTTTGGCGGTGATTGAAAAGTTATAAAAAAATAATAATAATAATTGGAGAATATTGATCAATCAAATGAGTTGAATTTTTATGTGAGATTTCTTAAGATAGTAGAAATCAAAGTTTATTGAAAAACAAAAATCAAAGAACGGAAACGAAAAATGAAAAAAAAAATTAAATAAAATATAACAATTAATAATAATTAATTATAGAAAAATTTATTGGTGTTTGACAATTTATTTAGTGTCGTGATATATATATATATATATATATATAGTTGGGCTCGGTCGTAGGCCATAAAAAGTGGCCAAAAGTTTTTAAACAAAACAAAAGAAAAAAAAAAAAAAAAAAAAAAAAAAGGAGAAAGAGAAAATGGAGGGAGAGTGGCAATGAATTGAGGATTGTAGGGAAGAAAGCATTGTCGTTCTTCGCCCGGTGATTTCGACAGCCAAACGAGCTCCATTTCAAGTGAAGTTTTACAGGAATACTCCATTCGACACGAGGAAAATTTGTATGGTGTCGAATTTCATTTATACGGTGCCATTGGGATGTCCCAAAGACTCAGAGTAGGCGATATAATGTGAGGGAAGAAAAAAGTAGAATTGCAACTCATAACATTTGTATGATTTTTTAGTTTTCCAAATATGAGTAGTATTGTAATCGTTTACATAGATTCTCTTGTATGCTCCATATTCCAGTTGTTTAGATTCTAGTATTGTTTATTTGGTTAATGGTTGTTGAATTCAAAAGCATCACATATTATGTATTAATCGTGAAGCACATTTGTACATAATGTTAAGAGTTGCTTCGGTTGAAGTGAGATGTGATTGGATTCGAGATAGAGTTGAAGAAGGAGTTTATTTCATAACTTGAGTGGTCAACTGGCAGGCCAACCAGTTTATTAGCTAGGCACTCTGAGACCTTATTTTTGTTTTCTCTCTTTTATCACATCTCCCTTACCTTATTACTGTGACATTTAGTTTTATTATTTATATTATATGCATCTTAATGAGATATATGGTGTATTTTGAATCATAGGAAAAAGATTTTATAGAAAGGAAGTATTGAAGGCGACATAGGGGATTAATTTATTAAGAGTATTGAAGTGATATAAGGCATTTAAACTAAGGGAGTTTAATAGGAAATAAAAATCAAGTGGCATTATAATTATTGGGACATTTGGAATTGCATAACTGAAATATTTAAGAATATTAGTGCATTTGAGTTATAAGATAGACGACACTAGTAAATTATGAGTCTATTGAATGCATTAAAGTATAATTTCATCTCATAACATTTGTATGATTTTGAGTTTCCAAATATGAGTAGTATTATAATCGTTTACATAGATGCTCTTGTATGGTCCAGATTCCAATTGTTTAGATTTTTGGATTGTTTATTTGGTTAATGGTTGTTGAATTCAAAAGCGTCACGTATTGTGTATTAATCGTGAAACATGTTTGTCATGATGTGAAGAGTTTTTTAGGTTGAAGTGAGATGTGGTTGGATTCGAGATATAGTTGAAGATGGAGTTTCTTCCATACCTTGAGTGGTCAACTGGCAGGTCAACTAGTTTACCAGCTAGGGACTATGAGACCTTATTTTTGTTTTATCTCGTTTATCACATCTTCCTTTTACTTATTATTATGATATTTAATGTGATTGTTTATATTAAATGCATCTTAGTTGGATATATGGTGTGGTGTTGAATGATAGGAAAAAGATTTTATAAAAAAGAAGTATTGAAGGCGACATAGGGGATTTAATTGATCGAGAGTATTGAAATTATATAAGGCATTTAAACTAAGGGATTTGAATATGAAAAAAATCAAGTGATGTTATAATTATTGGGACATTTGGAACTGCATAACTGAAATATTTAAAAATATTAGTGCGTTTGAGTTATAAGATATACGACAATAGTAAATTATGAGTATATTGAATGCATGAAAAAAAAAACGAATAAACTTTATAAGTATTAGTGAGAAATCTTATATAGAGAATTTTCTTGTTAGTAGATTGAGTAGGAAACATGCATCTTGCTAAAAGGAAAAACTAATACAATGAGAAAAAGAAACTATAAACTTATTTTTGAGAAATTAGGATAATATTTTGTTTGCCAAATGGATTTGAGATTTGTTTTTTTGGAGGAAAGTGTGTTAGTTTACCTTTATTGCAGTCCAATCCGTGCTATCAGTATGTGTTGAGGAAGGGGTCAATAAATTTCTTAGCTTGTCTTCGCAAAAAGGAAGAAGCCTAGAAGGACATTAGAAAAATTCCAGTGGTGAAGAAGTTTCAGGATGTATTTCTAGATGAGCTGTCAGGTTTACCACCACATAGAGAGTTTGATTTCTTTATTGAAGTATATCCAGGAACAGATCTTATTTCAGTAGCCCCTTATAGGATGACCCCTCTTGAGTTGAAGGAGTTGAAAACTCAATTGGAGGAATTGTTGAGTAAGGATTCTATTCGTCCAAGTACATCGCCATCAGGAGCCCAGTGTTGTTTGTGAAGAAGAAAGATGGCACATTAAGGTTGTGTTTTGACTATAGGAAGTTGAATAGAGTTACTGTGAAGAATAAGTATCATCTTCTAAGGATAGATGACTTGTTTGATCAATTGAAGAGTACGGAGTATTTTAATAAGATTGACTTGAGAACTAGGTATCATCAATTAAGGGTTAGAGAAGAAGATGTCCCCAAGACTGCTTTTAGAACAAGATATGGGCATTATGAATTTTTAGTTATGCCTTTTGAGTTAACTAATGCTCCTGCTGCTTTTATGGATTTAATGAACCAAATATTCTGTGCTTACTTGGATCAATTTGTGATTGTCTTTGTGGATGACGTCTTGATATACTTAAGGAGTTTGGAGGAGCATAAGCAACATTTGGTAACCACCCTTAGAACATTGGAAAGACACTAGTTGTATGGGAATTGGGACAAAAGTGAGATTTGGATTATTGAAGTGAATTTCTTAGGCCATTTGGTTTTTAAGACAGGAATAGCAATGGACCATTCCAAGGTGGAAGCTAAGTAGGAGTGGCAAAGTACTACTCATGTGTTCCAAGTTAGAAGTTTCTTGGGTTTGGTTGGATACTATAGGAGGTTTGTGGAAGACTTATCTAGAATTGTAGCACGAATGACTCATTTGACTAGAAAATGAGTGAAATTTGAATGGAATGAGGATTGTGAGAATGCTTACTAAGAGTTGAAGCGGAAATTGACCATTGCTCCAGTGTTAAGTAATCCTACTAGTGGAAAGCTATTTACGGTTTATTATGATGCTTCTATAGTGGGGCTAGGGTGCGTGCTAATGCAGCAAGGCAATGTGATAGCTTATGCCTCAAGGCAATTAAAGTCGCATGAGTAGAACTATCCATCACATGATTTGGAGCTTATAGTAGTGATGTTTGCCTTTAAGACTTTGAGACACTATTTGTATGGAGAGAATTTGGGTTGTTGACTTTATGGTTGAATATTTATTTTGTATATCTTGAACCTTAGTAATATTAATTAACCCTCTTGGGTGTAAGACACCCTACTGAGTTATGTGGAAATGCTCACCCTTTTTTCTTAAAACTTTTAGATACAGATATAACCCTTGAAGTTCAATAGATAGAGCATGGAGGGCTTTAGGATGCCCTAAGAGATTTTGGAGCAACCTAGTGGATTCTAGTGTAGTTGTTATGTTGGTTTATTTTGGAACTTGTATTAGCAAACTTTGAAACTATATATTTGTAATGAGACTTTATTTTGATTAATTTGCTCATACTATGAACTGTCATTTTAGACTTGAGTTGGAGATGTTATTGTTATGAATTTTCTTATTGCTCTTGAGTAGTGATTGATATATTGATAAATTGGAATGTTAGTTGAAGAGAACTCTAGTGTGATTTATGTTTAGAAAAAAAAAATTGGTTGACTTTAATTATTTTATTTTATTTTAATATTTATTTTCAAATGACTCTAAAGAAGTGACTTTAGTGTGATTTATGTTTAGAAAAAAAAAATATTTATTTTATTTTAAAAGGGAAAAAAAACCTTAAAGAAGTGACTCCATAGTTTGGACAAGCAAGTCTTGAAAAACCCAAGTCTAGGTCTGGGGATCAGGTTACTTATTTGGAAGGTACCTCAAATAGGTAGCACCCCTCTAAGCCCTAAAGAGGTCTCTTCTAGCTAAGTCGAGGGAGAAATGGAAATTAATCTATTAATTGAAGGTACCTAAGTAGGCTAAGGTGATTTTGAAACTAACAAGCCAAAAAAGAAATCAAATCACAATCACAAAGGAATCGAAGGTTAGGATGTGTACTTGGACTGCCTCTCAAGTGCTATCATAAGACATTAAAGTTAGCACAGAAATATAGCACATGACATGTATTTTATCAAAGCAAATCAAATAGACATCTAGACACCCAAGGATGGAATCAAACACAAACAAGGCTTACAACAACATGCATGTTCATAAAATTCTGAAAAATAGGTGATAGAGAGCGTACCTGGATAGTATGCATAATTTATAAGATTCCTCCAAAAATGCTAGAGTGATTAGGACAAGTGTAAATTATATAACATCTTTATTATGTCTAATATACAGTACCAAAGCCAAAATTGAGCCAAAGTCAAATGACTCCAAAAATAAATAACAATTCAAGCAATGTAAAAGACCATTAGCATATGGTTAGAAAATGAAGCATCACGAAATAATTTTAAAAAAATGTCTTGGAGTGGAATTTAATTACAAAACATTACAGGAAACAATCCTACACATCTAGAACAACATACCAAAAATTGAACACTCATTCAAATGACAAATTACAGCAAACACACCAAAAAGTTCCACAAAGTCCAGATTAGATAAAAAAAAAATGTGGCATGCATAAAAGAATTTTTTTTAAAAATAATATTTTATATGTCTAAGACTAATTTCAAGAAGTCTAAAATTAAGAAAAAATATTGAATTAAATTTAAAAAGTCATCTGTTATTTTATTTTTACAAAAAGATTCTGGGTGTCCAGAACTAGGTGAAAATAGAGCCCTCCTAAAAACTCATTTATATCTTCTATTCTATAATTGATTTCTAACTCAAACGAAATTTTAAATTCAAGTTCAAGAAGTGAAAGAAATCATACAAGTTTTGGAAAATTTTTTTTTAAAAATATTGTAAAGTTGCTAAAACGAATTTTAAAGCTAAAGGGTCGATGATTGAATGAAAACTGGCAGCAAGGAAGAGTTTTGAAAAATGATTTTATGTAGGGGTTCCACCAATTCCCCAATTGATATACACAAATCTAGCCTATAATTATTCCATTTATTTGGGACCACGAGCTTGGATTCATGTTTTACTTAAAACCAAAATTTTATTTTAAAAAAAATTATGCAAACTAAATGAAATCTAGTTGCATAAAGATGAGTTTTTGAAATGGATTTTTATATGGAATATTTTGAGGAACGTGTTATTTTAAAAATAAAGAAATTATTTGCAAATAACATAACACAAGGATCAAACACAAGCAAACCAAAGGAAAACAAAATCACAAGTAAAATGTTTGACAACTAACCAAACTAATATGGTGAGAATAGAGGTCAATCTTCATTATTTTCTGAGGACCTCTAAAAGTCAAATTTAACAAACAAGATATTAATCAAGAATTAACAAGGATCAATCAAGCACATACTGAGATGAGAAATCAAGAACTATTATAAGATCAATTAAGCTAATTAATCAAAATTTTAGAAAAACACATAGTTTAAACTAATGATCAACCAAGAATGAAAATTGATATACTTAAAAGATGAAAATAAAGACATGGAACCAATTAAACTAATCAACTTAAATTCTAAAAGCTCAAGAACTAAAAGGGAGGAATCAAAATAGACTAAATAAGATGGATCAAAACTTAGTCAAAACAAAAATTAAAACATGAACTTTATCACATGGAATCCATTATATTAATAAACTAAAATTATGAAAACATATAAACTAAACAAAATTCCGACTTTTAAAACTAAAACAAAGAATCAAAACTATCAAAGCCGATCTAAGCAAATCTCGAATTTTTTTTAAACTAAAACAAGGAATCAAAACTAAACAAGATTCTAAAATTTTAATCTAAAACAATGAATCAAAACCAAGGTAAACAAAATTCCAACTTTTTAACCCAAAATAATGAACCAAAATTACACTAAACAAAATCTTAATTGTTTAATCCAAAGTAATGAATCAACACTAAAATATATAAGATTTAACTTACGTTTCCTAACGACATGTGGACTAGTTGTATGTGGACACTAGGTGGACTATTTCTTCTTATATGTTGTCTCTTTGTGGGATCCCTTATGAGAGTGCATGGAGTGATGATCTTTGGCAAAGTGCAATGGGTTGCCACCTTCTTGGAATCGATGGCTGTGTGTGTTTCCTATCTTTTTCTTGATACGGTAGAATGTTTCTCAACGATGCAGCCAACATGGAGATCCTAAAATTATGGGTTGTACGGCTATCCTCTCACCCTTGGTGTGTGCGTGGAAAGTCTTTCCAAGTGGCCGCCTGTGTATGTGGTATTCTTTCCAAGATGGACTCTCTCCCTTTTTAGGCTAATGTGTGTTGGTGCTTCTCCATAGAGAATGACGTCTATTTGAGGACTTGTGCAGTCCCTCCAGTAGTGGATTGTGCGTAGGCTTTTTTTCCTGAGTCACCCTTGGCTATTGTTCTTAAAGAGGATACATATTTCTTCCCCAAAGCCCAATGGAAAAGTTGTCCTTAAGATTTCTAGTGTGTTGCCCCTTTTTCTTCTCTAAAATGTAGTCTTATTTCTTCTTTCTAAAATGCTTCATGATCCCTCATTCCAAAAAAATGTTTAACCTTCCTTATTAATGGCTTAAGCCCCCTAATTCCACTAATGACATGATCTCCAAAAGAATTCCCCTCATCCCTGAATCCATTCTCCAATAATAGTCTCTCGTTTTTCCTTCTTTCTCCAATCTTCCCATCCCAAGTCTCATTTCAGTTCAAGTTCTCATTTTTATATTCAAAAAGGAGTCCAATATTCTCAAGGAGTCCAATTTTCCTTAAACTCCCAATATCCATATCTTCCTTACCAAAACAAATCCAACTTCAAACTTCCCAAAAATGCCTTCCAAGGAAAGTCTCACTTTCCTTAGACTCCCATGCATGGTTCAAAGTCACGGTATCAGTCACCGACTTGGAGGGTCCCGAGGCGTATCGATCTCGGTGTATTGGTTTGGTATCAGGCGATACGTAAAATAAGCTAATTAGAAAATTCAAAAAATTATAAAAATATTATGTAAATCATAAGAAATATATATACAATTAAATAAACTAAAAAAATTAATAAAATAAAATTGTCTCACATTTAACATTATTTAAATGTTATAAAAGTACCTGCTCAGAGTTATTTATGATAATGTTAATAAAAGAAAATTATTTTATTTCAAATATGATAACATTTTTACTAACAAACACACAATACAATAATCAATTCTAGGTTGAATGACGAAGGGGTTCAAAATCATCATCATCAGTCCTACAATGAGTATACAAATTGGGGTGGTAATTCCCGTAGTGAGGATATGGTTGAAAGAGTTGTTCATAACTCGAATATGTTGGCTAAGATGATTGGCTTGATGATTCATAATCAGGAAAATATGGTTTCGAAGGTTGTATGGGATCAACACCATATTGATAGTATCCAAAACCTCGATAAGCAATGCTACTGCTACTAGAAGATTGATCATATCCATATGAATCACTAGCTCGTGTTCCAGTATTTGAATATCTCTCTGGATGCATCATTGGAAATCGATCAAAATCATTTCTACTAAAAGTATTGGAAGAGCTATCAGGGTTTCTGAAGTTGTGATATGATATATCATTTACCCCTCTAAAATACGACCTTGATCCTATACCCAAATTCTGCAAGTGCTCATCGATACAATGATAATTTGATCTATGATAATCATGCCCACTAAAATAATCATCCTCACTGAAAAATGTAGTTAATCTTCTTCGTTGTTCTCATATCCCTAGTCGATATCCATAATCTGTATCTTGTGTGGCATAGTAATTTTCACCTCCTTGTGCCCATGACATGCCAGGATCTACTTGACTAACATAACCGTCCCCAGTGCTACAATCTCCTCCAGTACCCTCACCAATGCCACCAACTCCTCTACTGCCCCCACTAGTGTCACCACCCCGCCTACTACCCTCATTGTCACCATCATCACTACTAGAACTTGAAGAAATTTTTCTAGGAGCCTTACCTTTACGACGAGAATCAACATCTCTTTCTTGTGTATCATTACTTGTACGCCTACTAACTCTATGATTTGCGGCACCATCATCTTCATGAACTGTTTCTCTACCTTCTTCATTAGTGGGAAGACCTTTATCCAACCAATCCAAATTATCAGATGATAAAATAAGCTCCTCTCCTTCTCGTATCCACTCATCTAATATATCATCATCATTAAAGATATGATTCAAATCAATTAGATTGTATAAATCTTCATTGTTTTGCTTTTGCATCAAATTCTTAACTCGAAGTCGCATATTGTAGTGCACACAAACTAACTTATGCAACTTTTTCATTGCCAAACAATTGTGCAACTTTGTGTGAATCAATGACCATGTGCTCCAATTTTTTTCACAACCTGATGAATAATACGTTTGGCTTAAAATTTTAACAGCAATCTTTTGTAGATGTGGACCTTCGTCGCCATAGTTGTTCCACCATTTAGCTATAATAAAGAAAATGCATACTTATTAATCACTATGATATATTTAACAACAAATGATGATAATTTCTTATTTGTAATAGATGTAAATGTATTGAGTACCTGGAAGAGATTGATTTATTGCTTTCTTTGTAAGTGCACTTCCAAATTCTCCTCCGCAGCCAACAAATAATTTCACCTACATCATTAAAATTTTTTTTTGTTAACGCACACTACATATACAAAATGTATTATATAAAGGTCACAAACTATTATTATACCTCGTTAATAGCTTTTGCTTGTCTATCCAAATCTAGCTCTAATATATTGATAACCTCCATTAATCCAACTTTAATTTCCGGATGGTTGGAGAAATGCTTTGAATATTGGAACATTGGATTTAAAAAATATGTTGGCAAAAATTAAATAATAATTAGTTTATAATAATTTGTACTTGAAAAAAATAATAAAAAATATATAAAGAATTTTTTTATTACTTGTAGCATGCAAATGTCTGTGTAATTAACATTCTCACCTTCTATCAATGACTTCCCAATACTTTTCTCATTGCTTGACCGATGCCTTAATAGCCAATTTAGCTCTATCCATTGCTTCATAAATGATTGATAGAGTGGGCTTGTTATCTTGATCAACCAATTTCAATACTTTGACGAGAGGTTCCATGATGGTTTGAACTTCCCATGCCTTCTTCCAAAATCGATCAGTTAAGATAAGGATGGATACCTTATCTCTAGACTTTTTCTGCTCCTATGTTTATTGAATTCACGCCACTCATTTGTTGTGCACATTCTCTTCAAATCAGCTTCATAACGTATAAGACTTTCAAATGAAATGAATTCAGTGGCAAAACGGGTTATTCCTGGCCTTAACAGATCTCTATCCTTGGTGAACACTTTCATCAAATTCACTACTTTCAAGCTATTATAAATAAATCATGTGATCATCTTAGCTTGATCTAATGTCTCCTTAATCTATTTCATGCTTGCAATATCTTCAAGCATTAAATCAATACAGTGGGCTGCACAAGGAGACCAAAACAAATGCTTCCGCTTCTCCATCAACAGCATACCAACTTCTTTAAAACTTGCCTCATTATCAGTGACTACTTGAACAACATTTTCCTCCCCAACCTCCTCTACAACTTTATCCATAAGGGAAAAGATGTAGTCTGCTGTCTTAGGTATGTTGGTAGTGTCAACTGAATAATGGTATATCATACTTCTATCACAATAAATCATGAAATTGATGATAGGCTTTCTAGTCCTAGAACTCCAACCATCACACATGATTGTGCACCCATATATAGGTCATTTAGCCTTCAATGTTGTTATATATACCTCAAGCTCTTGCACCTCCTCTTCCAAATATGTATTTCTAATTTGGTATCCAGTGGGACCCTTGATGTCTAGACCTGCTTCTGCTATGGTATCAATCATTGATTGATAGTAAGGCCCACTGTCAGCAGCATTAAAGGGTATTGCATTAAAGAGAAAGAATTTAGAAATAGTTTTACCTACTTTCTTCACGCTTTCATTAGAAAACAAGCTTTTTATTCATTTCTGCTTTGATGGGAACATGTAAGGACCAATTCCTTTTGGAGGTATGCTAGCTCCTTCTCTTATACTGAAGCTATGTGTCAGTTCGCGTTTAATCCTAGCATTAGAAGGTTGTAAGGAACTACCACTCTTCTGATGCTCTTGTCTACCTTCTTCAAAAATTTGACAACTTTCTTTCATTGCTTGTTTCATTTGTCTTCTTTCAATATCAACCATAGCAACTTCCTCATTTTCATCATCAGAATCACCCTCATCAATTTCATAGAAATTTTCTTTATTTAAGGAACTCAAAAGTTGTTCCTTTTTTTTCTTTAACTGTGCTTTTTCTTTTGAAGTATCAAACATATGTTGTCTAGCACTACGTGGTACTTCTACAAGTACACGTGGACATCCTTCCACTTGTCCGGATATATGTGCGATGTGTTGCTTTAATCTTGTTATACCGCCATGTATGACTTTTCCATAATATTTACACTTTGTGGTTCTTCTACTACCACCAACTGATTCTGCATGTCCCAACCAATATCATGTTTTAAAGCCATTTTGAAATTTTAACCTAACCATGTATAAAAGGAAAACAACTTACTTTTCAAATTAAATATATACAAACACATTTATATAAGAATTATAATATTCAATTTTCCACTCACTTATATGTTTCATATTATTACCATATAAAAATAAATTCTACTAAACAAGCAATAAACATGATCTCACCTAAGTTCATCATCTTTTGTTTTCCACTTATTTATATGTTTTTTAATTAAAATAAATAATAGTTAGATAAATGAATATTTTTATAAAAAAAAAAATTCTTTTAAAAAAGTTTGTTTTGATAATTATTGATATCCTATTGTAATTTAATTGTAGAATATTATAAAACAAAAAATCTACATGATATAATGAAGTAAAATTGATTCAAATATAAATGTAATTTACCATGTAAATGCATACCCTTCATTTTGTATTATTAAATCATTTATGATTATTTTAAAAAATAATAATTATTAATTTTCTAATGTAATTTAATTTTTCAAATATTATAAGATAAAAACATAAATTAAAAAAACAATATCTATACCATATAAAGTTTACCATATAAATGTACTTCATATTTCTATACCATACAAAAATAATTTAGTGAACCAATTTATTGTTTTGATAATTATTGATTTTTTATTGTAATTTAATTGTAGAATATTATAAAATAAAAAATCTACATGAATATGAAATAAAATTGATTCAAATATAAATGTAATTTACCATGTAAATGCATACCCTTCATTCCGTATTATTAAATCATTTATGATTATTTGAAAAAAAATAATTATTAATTTTCTAATGTAATTTAATTTTGCAATATTATAAGATAAAAACATAAATTAAAAATACAATATCTATACCATATAAAGTTTACCATATAAATGTACTTTATATTTCTATACCATACAAAAATAATTTAGTGAACCAATTTATTGTTTTGATAATTATTAATTTCCTATTGTAATTTAATTGTAGAATATTATAAAATAAAAAATCCACATGACATAATGAAGTAAAATTGATTCAAATATAAATGTAATTTTTCGATACCATGTAAATACATACCCTTCATTCCGTATTATTAAATCATTTATGATTATTTGAAAAAATAAATTGTTTTAAATCATTATTAATTTTCTAATGTAATTTAATTTTGTAATTATAAGATAAAAACATAAATTAAAAATACAATATTTGTACCATATAAATGTATTTTATATTTCTATACCATACAAAAAGAATTTAGTGAACCAATTTAATATTATAAGATAAAAAAATCATATAATTTAATAAATTAAAAATATAATCTCTATATAAAAAATAAAAACATTACATATAAATGTATTTAATATCATCATAATATTATCATTATGAATTCTCCAATTTCATATAAACATTATTTTCCAATTCTTCAATTTTGTAAATGGTTTTTAAAAATCATTATTGCAAGTCTCAAACAATTATTACATTTTGTATAGGATTTGTCATTTTCTGCTTTTAAAAACAAAAAATAACAAGTATATCCAAACCATACCTTACTTCATTTGGATACATTTTTAAAAATAAAAAATAAAAAATAAAAACTTATATGTAAAAAGTAAGAACTCTCTTACACAATATGTATATACTAATCTTACTTTGTTATAAATTATTTTCAAAAATTTTAAAGTGAGGTATTAAAAACTATTGCATTGTCAATAAAAGTTACCACCATTTTCTATTTTACAAAAGAAAAAAAAAACCAAAAAATGAATGGTAGATTAATATAACAACAATAAAGTAAAACCATATACACAGGGGTATATATATACTCACATGGTTCATTAAGCACAACACGATAGCAAAAAGGGGAGAAAAAGAGAGAACTGTGCATTTTGTAGTAAAATAATGATTTCACAGCAGCCAAACTAAGGCAAAAGAAAGAAAACAAAATAAATATTGATCTTCTTCCCTTTATTACCTTTATTAGTTATTACCTGTTGGTTTGAAACCCTTGCCTTCTATCTTCTTTCCCAACACCATGAAGACCGATCTACGGTGGCTAACTTCTTCCCCAACACACCACGATGACGACGAAGACCAATTTACAACCTTGTTATCTTTTCCCCAACACACCACGAAGACCATGATCTGCAGCATCTCAGACTATCGGACCTTCCTACTGCTACCATACAACCATGATCTGCTACCTTCCCACCGACAACGCACTAAAGACGAAGATTCTACACTCTGGCAATGGTGGATTTAGGGTAAAGTAAGTTATTCTTCAATCGAGACTCTTTTTAAAGGCTTTTGAAAGGGTCACGGGTTTGTTTCAAATTTTCACGGGTTTTCTTTTGTAGAGGAATCTCTGATTTCTCTAAAAAATTGATTCTTGTTGTGATGGGTTTCTTTTGCAGGGAATCTGTTGATTGGTTTTTTTTTTTTCCCGAGTTGACTGAGTTAACTCTAAATATCGGTCGAGTCATCCGAGTCTAACCGATTCAAGGCCGAGTCTAGGTATAAATTGTATCTGGTATCAAACTCATCGCAGCTAGCGTCGAGGCAGATACGACTCGGCCGAGTCGTACCAGACTCGACCGATTTTTTGAACCTGCTCCCATGCCATCTCCATATCTTCCGCACCAAAAAAATCCTAAAATTTTCAAACTCCCCCAAAACGTCTTCTAAAGAGAGTCCCACTTTCCTTATCCAATAGTAAGTTTCCTTGCAAAAGCATAAAATTTATTAAAATAAATAATTGAATGAATAAATAAATAAGTAAATAAATTAGAAAACAATAAAACAATAATAAATAAATAAGTTAATTTAAAAATAAAAAAATAATATAAAAAGGAAGATAACATATAAAAATAAACAAGTGATTGATAATAATAAAAATAAAAATAAAAATAAATAAATAAATAAAAACCGAGTCACACAAGTCATGCAATCATGCAAGTCATACAAGTCACGCTAAAAATGTCTAATGGGTCAAGTGTGCCTAAGTGGGCCTAATGAGTCTTAAGGGGCTTAGAGGTGTTCAAATGGGTCTAAGTAATTTAAATGGGCTTAAGTGAACCTAGATGGGCTTAAGGTGGTATTTAATGGGCCAAGTGTGCCTAAGTAGGCCTATTGTGTCTTAATGGGCCTAGATGGTTTAAGACAGTGTTTAAGTGACCTAAACATGCCTAAGTGTGCTATCCTAAAAGTGCACTTAAAGGTTATCCTGAAAATGAAGGAAAAGTCTAAGGTAATGTTTGTTTTTTGGCTGAATAGAAAAAACTAAAATATTTGGCTTTTTTTATTCAGTTAAAAGTAACACATTGACATCGTCCAATATAACTAAAGTGAACCTATTGATAACAAGTTCACTTTAGTTATATTGGACAATGTCAATATGTTATTTTTAGCTGAATAGAAAAGTTAAATATTTTAGTTTTTTCTATTCAGCCAAAAAACAAACACCACCTAAGTCTAAATTAGGACTGCTAAGAGTCACAATGGGGTTAGATAAATCCCTCAACCATAGTTTCTAAGGTGGCTAAAAAAGGTAAGTAGTATGAATAGCAATGGGCCACCAAGGGACTACTGTAGAGCACTGGAAATGAACTTGAAGACATGTGCTAAAGGGACAAAATGGAAGGTCTACAATATTAAGCCAACATCTAACAAAATGTGAGAAATGTGAGGCATGCCTCAAAGTCTAATGCTATGATTGAATAAATTATCAAGGATTGGTCCACAATTTTAGAACTTAAGCTGTGAATTAGGAATAAAATTATAATGTTTGTGGTGAAATTCTTCTCATTTACAAGTCTTTAAAACAAGTTTTTTTTTTTATTATTATTATTGGAAAACTTCCAGTTTGTCCTATTTATGGACTTAGTTATCCTAAAAACTCCACCAAGTATTGGAAATAAGTCATCTTTAAAATTTTCAAAATTTAAGATAAAAAGTGGTGGATTTTTTATTCATTTATTTATTTTATTTATTTATTTTTTTTTTTGTGTTGATGATACTCAAAATATTTTTCTAGATTTTTATCTTTGATAACTTTACTTAGGTGCACTTTATTTCAAAGAAATTTAGTATAAGTTGTTAATTTGTAAGTAAAATTAGAAAATCAGATTTTGATTTACTTAGAATTAGGTTCTAAAAGTATTTTCATTAAATTCAAATTAAGGATATTATATTATTTACATTGTAATCTTAAAGTAATTATCTTCAGTAAATGTAGGTTCTAAAAGTATTCTAAGGCATTGAGATAAACTATGTGTTGAGGTATTGAAAGTGAAATTGTTCTAAGGTGTTGAGAGTGAGGAGGTGCTGAGAAGTGGCACACCAAATGTGGTGCAGCCTTTTTAAGTTGTTGCACCACCTACTTAAGTTGGTGCACCACAAACCTTCCGCACCTACTTAAGTTGGTGTACCACCTACTTAAATTACACACCACCCATCCTATGCAACCTTAGTTAAAATCTTGTGTACCTCTTTTAAAAATCCTATATCTTACTTTTACACCAAATTTGTGCACCTCTTTTATTCAAACATCCTGTGAAACACCTTGTGAGCATCTTTTGTTCAACTTCTTATGCACCTCATTTTAAAGCATTCCACATACCTCTCCTAATGAAAAACATCTTATGTACCTTAGTACACCTTCTAACTCCTTGCACACCTCTTTCTCATTAAAATTATTTCTATGCACCTCATAGCAAACCTTCTTGTAGACCCTTAATTTTGTCCTTCGACACTTGCATTTATCTTAGGGGTGTTACATGCACCCAATTTTTTCCATATGGCACCGTCATGGCCCCCTTTTGAGCTTGATCGGTTTTCGAGCCTTGTGTAGATTCATCTACGGTCCAATGTAGTACGAGTGTGTAGTTCATTTTGGAATGCCGTCATGGCCAATTTCCTAGTTGTTCACATTATGCTAAAGGAATGAAGTGAGGTCTCCCCAAAACTTCAGTTCAATTGGAGTTCATAGGAGCAAGTTCGAATACGAAGCACTTGGGTTTGTTTTGATCATATCTCCCTCATCCAAACTCGGAATCGTGCATTGTTTTTTTGTTGGATTCCTTATTCTTCAAGGAATATTGTTGCGAAATTTGAGAATTTTTCTCAACCAGTTGACTAGATGGGCAATCAGTTCAACCGATTCATCAATATTTTTTTTAGGCAGTCGACCGGTTCGTTGGGGCTGTTTGCGAACGGCTTTGTTTTTTGGAATTTTTGGTGCCCTTGTTCAGGCTGGTTCAAGCCCTGGTGCTCCAGATGGGTTAGGAGGATGGCTTTATGTCCAATTTGGGCCATTTTTTGGGTTGATTGCAACCCACCTTGAGTCCATGTGGATTCTTAGCGGGTAAGGAATTATAAAGTTATGAGGGGTAGCTGCCTTGCTCGGGAAAGGGAGAACTGAATGAGTTGGGGTTCCAAGGTTGAATGTGAGGATTTTCAGAGCTAAATTGGAAAGAAAAAGGTGTGGTGCGGATGCTAAGGAGAGAAGTTTGAGAGGTTTTGAGGAAAAGAGGGACGTTTGGAAAAAGTGAGTTTTTGAGAAATCTGGGTAAAGAGATTCTGTAGGAGGAGAACTGAAAGCGTGGAGGGAAAATTCTAGGGGTCTCTGAGGGTTTGGCACCTAGAGAGAAAGAAAACATAAAACAAAGAGAGTTGGGAAGAGAAGTTTGAGGGGTTTTGAGGAAAAAGGGGACGTTTGGAAAAAAAAAATGTGTTTTTGAGAAATCTGGGTAGAGATATTCTATAGGAGGAGAATTGAAAGCATGGGAGGAAAATTCTAGGGGTCTTTGAGGGTTTGGCATCTAGAAAGAAAGAAAATAGAGAACAAAGAGAACTTGAAAGAGAAGTTTGAGGGGTTTTAAGGAAAAAATGGACGTTTGAAAAAAAAAAAAGGTTTTTAAGAAATCCTGGTGAAGAAGACTCTGTAGGAGGGGAACTGAAAGTAGGGGGGAAATTCTATGGGTTTCTAAAGGTTTAGCACCTAGAGAGAGAAAAAAAGAGAGATGGGAAGAAAGGTTTGAGAGGCTTTGAGGAAAATAGAGAGAATAGGAAAATAAAAGAGAAAAAATAAAACAGATGTCTGAAAAGAGAGGGGAGTAGTTTTGAAGAAGAATAGATTCGTGAAGCGAAAGAAAACAGAGAACAAAGAGATGAGAGAAAGAAGATGAGAGGTTTTCAACAGGAGGGTTTTGAGAGAAGGGTTGAGAAAGCAAGAAACGGAAAGGGAGAAAGTAGAACTGGAATCCAAACGTATTCTTGCTTGAGATGAGAACCTGCAGTATATTTGTTGTGATTCCCTTACTTGCTTCCATTTATCGCTCTATTTTTCATCCACTCTTGTGGCTCTTGAATATTGTTGGATAGTTTGGTTGTGAAATTGTGTTACTACTATGTTTTTCTTCCAATTTGCTTTCGATTTTCATTAGAGGGTAAGCTTGGATGTGATTTTAGTTGTGCCACTGATCATAGATCCCATCGACTTCCACATGAAATGGGTTTCCATTTGATAGATCTTTTGTTTGTTCTCCATGACCTTCTCTGTTTTTTTTTTTAATTTGGGGCTCCCCATCAATAATCTGAACTTAAACTCTGGGACTTGTGGCTACATGTAGAGGTTCCATGTGGCTGAAATTTCGGTTTGCTTCTTAGTGATTCCAATAGCTGCATTAGGGGGGCTTTAGGTGGCTGAACTTCAGTTGGATTCATAGGTTATAAGAGGCTGAAATTTCAGTTTGTTCCATGGGATTTAAGTAGCTGTAGGTGGGAAGCTTCAGGTGAATGAAATTTCAATTTGGTTTCAAGGGATTTAGGTGGCCGCATGTGGATGTCCGTGTGGCCTAATTTTCAGTTGGGTTTCTTGAGTTCAAGTGGGCTGTATTGTTGGTTGATTAATGGGTTTCGTGGCCTTAGTCTTAATAAGATTGGGTGACTCAGGTTTGGCCTTCTACAAGGAACACGTTGCAATGTTTCAGCCTTTCTCCCTCATCCAAGCTATGAATTGAGCGTCGTTTTTTTTTTTTTGTTGGATTCCTTATTCTTCGAGGAATCTATTGGTAAACTTTCAGAATTTTTCTTAATCAGTTGAACCGATTGGGAACCGTTTCAATAGACCCAACCGATTCAACATGTTCTGTTAGACAACCCCAATTTTAACATGTTTTGACCCCCATTTTTGTTGTGGCTTGAGCCCTTAGGCTCCGAGGCACTTGTGGGCCACCTTTAGGGTCAGAGTTCGGTTTTGTTAGATTTCATGTGAGCCCACTTCATGGATGGGAAGAACGTGGATTAAGCGAGCATGGTTTGGTTTGATGGAATTTAGAGGAATGTGTGTAAAAGAAAGCAAACCATTTGTTTCATTTCGACCTGCTTCCCTCCCTTTTGGGTATGAGATTTGATGCTTGATTGAGAGTGCATGTTGTATGCTTCTATTACTTTTCTCACCTTTTCCTTGCAGCGCATGGCTGGGGACCACAGGTATGCACTTCGGCTTTGGAAAATGAAATTCACAGGAATGATTGGTGCATGATTGCTATGTATATTTGTTGTGCATTTGAGCTTATTGACTGACCTCTTATGCAGCGCTTGGCTAGGGACCTCAAGTAGGCACTCTGATTTTGACTTGTTGAGTGTATGTGCATGCTAAATACTAAGCGGGTCTATGTGATTATGTCATTTGTTTAGCCCAAGGTTTGTTTGATCTTTAACCCATATGCTCCCGTATACCCAATTCATTAGTAGAGACCGAGTTTTCGGCCTAAAGGGATGCTACCTCGCATGAGGTACCTTTCCGATAGGTAACCTGATCCCCGAACCCAAAATCTAGTTTCGCAGACCGTTTTTTCCTTACTGAAGTCATGCTGAGGTTTTTTTGTTCTTACTTAAATTTTCCCCATTTAAAAATAAAAATAAAACGTAAGTGGCAACTCCAAACAAAACCATTCCTTAATGGGACGAATTTTTCAAAACTCGAAAACCAGCTTTCCCCTTCACCTTTAAAATAGCGGGTCGCGCCAGTCGGTGGATCAGGTGAGGGTCCACACTTATACACATCTTTTCCCCCTATATTTTAACTTAGTGCACTTCTTTCTAATGCATCCAACATCTTGTCTATGTTCTGCAAGTTATCTTTTGCCATTTGAAGATCTTTTGCCATCTTGTCTATGTTCTGCAAGTTATACACATTTAACTAATATCCAAAACTTAAACAAAATCAAACAAAACTCCACCTAATCTAAAAATGTTAAAAATTTACATCTCATTTATTCTACCTAAATCCTAAACATATTATTCAAGTTTTTACATACAAACTTAACCATTATATACTAGTTGTAGCCTTCTTTGTCTTTTTATTTTACAATACTATACAATACCAAACCATTTACATTCAAAATACACATAACATAGGCCCACTTAATTGCATAAAAAATCAACTTTTCCTCCTTGAGCCCCTTTTAGCTTGATTTGAAAAATAGTTTTAAATGAAATGATGAGTTACAACTTAGTAAAGAAGGGTTTAGTTATAACAAAAAAATATATAAATATTTGTTTAAAACAGTTTGCATACCATAAAATAAAATTTGATTTAAACATAAGTTTTCATCCAACATACCATAAAATATTTGTTTAAAACACTTTGCATACCATAAAATAAAATTTTGATTTAAACATAAGTTTTCATCCAGCATATACAAATATGTTCATATCATTCAACAATTAACATAGAATATATCATCCTTGAATTTTTTACTATACCTTACTAGTTGATTTTTCCCATTGACTAAAACATATGCACCTAATAAATTTTGGGGATCTCAGCCAAGTACATGCTTCGATACCCTCCATTATGTCCACACATGGACCTTCCTAAGGATGTTTTAGATCTTTCACCTAGGGTACTTTACCCTACTTTCTTTAAGGACTTTCAGTTAGGGATCATTCCCCATTTATTACTTTTCATAAGAATACCCATCACAGTATCTTAAATATGATTTTTTTAGTGCCTTTAGTACTTTCCATGTTGCTCATGCAACAAATTTAAATTAGTCTCAATAGATAGGGTATATAACAATAGAGAACATATATCAACCATGAGCAACAATTTTCAACAATTCAAACAATATCAGTTTTGTTTAACTAACTTATATGATTGAAAATATGTCAATGATAAATAACTTCAACATATCAATCATTTTCAATATCATGCATAATCCAAAATTATGATTTACACATTTAGTTTTAATTCAAAAAATCATTAAAATAGAGTTTTCAAAATTAGTAACTTCTCTTCTTATTCAAAAATTTCATAATTCTCTATTTTCTAGATTTTCTCTTTACTTCCTTTCAACTTTAACTTTTTGTTTCAGAACAAATAAAAATGTTTTTCTTTTTCTCTCTCTTTCATGGTGAGATATTTATATTGAAGACAAAAATTTAAATTAGCAATTGGTTGACTTCATTAAACTACTATCAGATATTTAATATTGAAGTGATAAATGGATTCTACCATAGCCAATTTAAAAAACAAGTTAGTTGAATTTTTAGCCACACAAAATTAAGCAAGTAACTAGCTAAGTTTCTAGCTTGCATAACTACTAGTGTTATGGAGAGCTTCCACTATTTTTAATTACCTTTAAGCTACTTTTCAACTAGTTTAATACGTTAATTACCTAATTGATCATTTTTCTTAAGTGATTAACTAATAAATTCACTAATTGAGTCATTAATTCTCATTAAAAGGCTAATCAAACTTATTTTAGCTTTACTAATCTTCAAGCTATTACAATAAGCACAACACTCGAGTTTAGTGGGCTTATTATCATAAGATGTTTCAAGGACCCTCCCCATGGGCTTATATAGAGGCCAGGAAGCTTCTAAGGACTCCTACACTTAGCCATTGGTGGGAAGAGTGTGGAAGATTCTAGAGATGGCTAGAGACACCCACACTTCTTTGTACACGAAGGTGGGCATGGGAAGAGTCTAAGTTATTCTAGAGAGTTCCAGAAATGTCTTGTATATAGTTGTACATAGGCTTGTACATAGACTTGTGTAGGATGTTCTAGAATATTCATGATTTGTAAGGAACCTTCCAAGGTTCTAAAGGCTTCCTAAGGTGCCTATAAATAGGTGAGACCCTCATTTAGCCAAGGCACCAAGCAAGTGAGCTTCCTAAGCACTTGTAAAGCATCCTTGAGAGTAATAAAAGCTTTCATTCATTAAGTGTTGCCTACTACGCCTTCTAAAGCTTGTAAGTCGTGTGCATCTTAGCCTAGCAAGCCAAGCATTGGGAGTCAGGTTGACTTATCAAAATCAAGTGTCTCGACTTGTCTAAGTATTACACGAGCTTAGGAAAATACTAAGTCTGTGACAGTTGGTATCAAAGCACAGCTATGAAGCAGGCATAGTAACGAAAGCATGTCGGGTTCCAATATGGATGGGACTAGTGAGAAAGCTTGTGGGAGAGAGACCAAACCTACTACACATGGTAAGGGTAGGAAGGATAAGTCTCGTGATGCATTAGCTAACATGGAGGAAAGGCTAGCCAAGGTGGGGGTAGCCATTGTAAATACCCGGGAAGGTGTGGACTTGATTGAGCAAAGCATAGAAAATGGCTTAGAGGATATAAGGGAACAGATTCAGGACCTTCATGAAGGGGTGCTCATCTCACAAGTTCAGTTGGTGTCACACGAGGAGTTCATGTCCTTCCAATACAAGGTCATGAGCATGCTTGCTAATATGGAGTCAATGATGGAGGCCTTGGTTTCACGCATGGACGCCTGAGACCACAAGGTTCGACAAGAGTTGGTCATTTACATGACTATTGTGTCAGCATGGGTCATGGCCTCTCATGAGGTTATCGCACTAACAAATGAAGCCACTAAGGTACGCACTGTGACCCCTACCTTATTGATAATGTTATTTTATGGTGATGTCAGAGGTTTGTCAATATCAAAAATGAGACATGCACCATAAACACATGGGACACCTTTAAGCGAGAGATTAAGAGGCAATTCTACCCCGAGGATGTGGCTTACCTAGAGAAGAAAAACATGAAACGTCTCAAGCACACAGGCTCAATCCATGAGTACATTAAGGAATTCTCTACACTAATGTTTGAGATTCTAAACATGTCCAAGGAGGAGCTACTATTCAACTTCATGGACAACATACAAAGTTGGGTCAAGCAAGAGTTGAGGAGACGTGGTCTCCAAGACCTAGCCACGGCAATGAAAGTAGTGGAGTTCTTGGTAGAATACAAGAGGGAAGACTCCTCCAAGCCTAAGCCATAGTCCAAGGGCAATCATGCTAGAAATTAGGAAGACAGGGGATCAAAGGGCTACATTCCTAAGGTAAGATCAAGTAAGGCCCCAAGTGACAAGGATGGCAAGGGAAAAGTCAAACGGAAGGAGTTCAAGCCCATGACCAACTACTTCCTATGTGACAATCCACATTGAGCACGGGACTACCCCAAGATGAAAGCCCTAAATGGCATGATTGAGGAGAAAGAGGTGATGGCCATAGTTTAATGATTGCGCACATTAAGGCATTATCTACTAGGGTCTCACTTCATGGTGAAAACTAATGATGTTGCCACTAGATACTGCCAGACGTAGAAGAATCTAAGTCCTAAACAAGCTAGATGGCAAGACTTTCTGGTAGAGTTCAATTGCACACTAAAGTATAAGCCAGGAAGTGCTAATCATGTGGTCGACGCACTAAGTTGCAAGGTAGAGCTAGCTTCCATTATGAGCCAATGAGACATGGTGGATCTTCTAAAATAAGGACTGCAACATGTTCTAGTGGCTAAGGGTCTCATTGTCTTAGCCTAGGAAGAAAAGACTAAGCGGTTTTGGGTGGATGACAACCTACTTTACACTAAGGGGAAATGGCTCTACATGCCCAAAAGGGAGAACATAAGGAAGAACCTGATCAAGGAGTGTCATGACACCAAGTAGGTTGGGCACCTTGGACAACAATGAATGAGGGCACTACTCGAGTCGGCTTACTACTAGCCTCAGATACAAGACAAAGTTAAGGCTTCTGTGAGGACTTGTCTTATGTGCCAACAAGACAAAGTGGAGCAGCAGTAGCCTAGAGGCTTGTTAGAGCCACTACCCATAGCGGAGTGTCCATGGGAAACTGTTAGTGTGGACTTCTTCATTAGGCTACCTGATTCGAAGGGCTCTGACTCGATCATAGTAGTAGTAGACAGGTTCTCTAAGTACACTACCTTCATAGTAACCCTAATAGACTACACTGCGGAATAGACGACAAAGCCATTCTTAAAGCATGTGGTTAAGTACTGGGGGTTGCTTAAGTACATCAATAGTGATTGTGATATGCGCTTCACTGGGAAGTTTTGGATAGATCTCTTTAAACTTATGGGATTGGAGCTTCACTTTTCTACAAGCTTTCACCCACAAACGGATGGGCAAATTGAGCGGACGAATGTTTTGCTAGAGCTATACTTAAGGCGTTTCGTGAGTACCAACCAAAAGAATTAGGCTAAGTTGCTAGATGTGGCCCAGTTCTCATACAACTTACAAAGAAGTGAGGTGACCAACAAGAGCCCATTTGAGCTAGCCACGGGGCAGCAACCATTAACTCCTCACACACTAGCGATGGGCTATACGGGGAGAAGTTTAGGGCTTTCAAGTTCACTAAGGGGTGGCACAAGTCGATATAGCACACTCATACTTGAATAAGGTTGTTAGGAAGATGAAGAAGTGTGCTAATAAGAAGCAACGCCACATGAAGTACTAGGTCGGGGACATAGTGCTTGTCAAACTCTTTTCTCAACAATTCAACTCACTAAGGTCGATCCATAAAGGCCTTGTGAGGATGTATGAAGGTCTATTCCCAATACTTAGGAAAGTTGGCAAGGTGTCCTAAAAAGTTGAGTTGCCATCAAGGTTAAAGATTCATCATGTCTTCCACATGAGTTACTTGAAACCATATCACAAAGATAGGGATAATCCAAGCCGAGGGTTGTTTAAGCGGGCACCTACAACAGTTGTGACCTCCTTTGATAAGGAGATAGAGTACATCATCGCAAATCGAGTCATAAAAAGACAAGGTGTGTCTCATACAACGAAATACTTGGTGAAATGGAATGGACTACCAGAAAACGAGGTTAGCTTGAAGCCAGTAGACGCGCTATGGTAGTTCCAAGAGCAAATCGAGTGGTTTTGGGATAAAGGCGCGATGAGGACGTTTGTGGCTTAAGTGGGGAAAGTGTCACAAGATGTTTCAAATAACTCTTCTCATGGGCTTATATAGAGGCCAAGAAGCTTTTGGAGACTCTACACTTAGTCATTGGTAGGAAAAGTGTGGAAGATTCTAGAGATGGTTAGAAACACTCACACTTCTCTACACTAAGGTGGAAGGCATTCTAGAGAGTTCCAAAAGTGTCTTGTATATGCTTGTACATAGGCTTGCACATAGACTTGTGTAGGATGTTCTAGAATATTCATGATTTGTAGGGAACCTTCTAAGGTTCTAGAGACTTCCTAAGGTGCCTATAAATAAGTGAGACCCTCATTTGGCTAAGGCACCAAGCAAGTGAGCTTCCTAAGCACTTGTAAAGCATCCTTGATAGTAATAAAAGCTTTCATTCATTAAGTATTGCCTACTATGTCTTCTAAAGCTTCTAAGTCACATGCATCTTAGCCTAGCAAGCCAAATATCGAGAGTAAGGCTGACTTAGCAAGATCAAGTGTCTTGACTTGTCCAAGTGTCGCACAAGTTTAGGAAAAGACTAAGTATGTGACATTATGGTAAGTAGTCATAATGTTAAGGATCATTTGTGTGATATCAAATAAACTAGTTAGAAAATATATAATGAATTAAATGTGCTTTAGATTTACATATTTGGGTCCAATAAATAGTAGATAAAACCTATAAGAAGTAAACATAACCAAAATCCAAGTAGGCTCTATGAAGTCAACAAGGAGAATATACATGAAAAGGTCTTGTGCCTCACCAAAAAGACTCACATGAATATTCTGGAGCTTAGAACAAGTCAATGCCTAAAACTCAACAAAAGTATTCTTGGTAAAAGAACGAAGATGTAATGATGGACAAATGGAATGAGTGGAGAGTAGAATAGTTTGCATACACTGTTAGAATAGAGCCCCTAAAAACAACAACATAACGTAACATTTGAATTTCATAATACATAATATTAGTTTTCTTTTTCTATTATAGTTGCATTATGGTATTAAAAAATTTCAGGCATTATTACTTGTATTGTATGTGAATTGAGTGCATTAGAAGTTGCATGAAAGATTCAAGTCATAGGATCCTTACAAGTTGATGAGTTTATTCACAACTAGTTCATAAATTTAGACAATCCATTAGAAGTTTTATTGCACTACCTCCTAATTAGTGTGATAACTTGTCTTGGTTATCGAGATAACTTTTCCATGGATAGTGTATTAGTGTATGGTTATACATTGAATAAGATCTATAGAGAGTCTTGATTAAGTAGTTATTGGGTTGTAACGACAACTCTAAGCTACTATGTTGCATGAGTTCTTAAACTTGAGAAAATATTGTGCTAATGCTAAGGTCATCAATAACTTTGACCTACAAGTTGAATCCTAGAGTGATCATATTGTTGGGATTTGATATCCTTTTGGCTTTGGGATGAATGCATATAAAATCTTAAGTGTAGTGGAAGCAATAAAAACAAAAACTTTAGCTCTATAGGTTGTGTTAGGAATCATCCCTAAATTTTTTTTTATAGAAAAGATCTCAAATCTTCCACTGAATAACTTTTTCTTAGTTCCATGGCCTTGTGTAAAGCGACTACACACCTTGAGAGGATAAAGAGAAGGCGGCTAGGTATCTAGAAGACTACTAGTCTTTTTAGTTAAAGTGTAACCCTAAAACCCATAGGCTATGATTGGTTAGCCGGATATAGCATGGGATAGGATATACCATATCCTATCCTATGTTTGGTTAGTGATGGGATAAGATAAGTTATCACATCACTTATCATATCCTATGTTTAACTAAATATGGTATAGGAAAAGTGGTGGGATATATTATCCACCATTTATTTTTCATCCCTTTCATATGAGATATGTTAATCCTATGGTAAGGTATGAGATATACATATCTCATGCATTAAATTTTTTTTTTTTTTTAATATATTCATTTTATAAAAAAAAATTATAAGTTAAATTTAGGATTAAAAAATAAAAAACTAAAAAAATATTTATAAAATAATATTAATACATGATATATAAATTATTTTTATATATTAAATATCATAAAATAAAATAAAAATATTTGTAAAGTTTAAATATTTTAATGATAAATATTGTTAAACATAAATGAAATTTTTATTCATTTCATAAATTAAATTTATATATAATATAATATAGCATATCTTATTCAATATGTTATTTTAAAATATTATATTCATAGAATATGTATATTCAAGGATATCAAATCCCATTGGAAATCATATCTTTGGATATACATATCTTATCCAATAGGATATGATATCTTAGAATATATAAATCATATCTTATCATATTTTGTCAACCAAACGTAGTCATAGGGTTTATATAAACTCTCATATGGCTTAAGTGACTTTGACCCAACTTGGACATGACTATCTAGCCCACCAAGTCTTAATTAATTAATTAACTCTAATGGACTCTAATTAATTAATTAATCTAGAAACTAAAAAACTAATTAATCATAAAATTTTGTGCAATCTTGTGCTTTTATCAAAGCACCTTTATGCACATAAATTATTAATTTTCTAAAACTCCTCAAAACCTTTGTACTAACAAAGAATATGAGCTTAAGTAAGGACTAGTTAGGACCTATAGGAAAATATTAACTTTCTCAAAATTTAATTGTGAAGTTGACTCAACATTGTACTAAAGAGAGTCAAGTATACTTTAATATTCCATGTCATTACATCAAGAGAATAATTGATTAAATATAATTTAATCAATTTCTTTGATTCATGACTTGCTATCCATCAAAGATGAAAATATTAGTTTCAATGTATATATTGGCCATTTGGTTTTACGGATATATTAAGAAATATTGGCAGAAAATTTTATAAAAAATAAAATCGGTGGAATGAAAATTGATTAAAATTCATAGAAATATTAAGAAAAACTCTACAAAAAAATGATTAAATAAGCAAGAATGCACATATTGAAGTTATTTTGTAAGTGTAATTAATATATGTATAATATAATTTATGATATATTCAACAACAATATCACATGTGTTGAAAAGAAATATGAATATTGTGAATATACATGCAACACTAATCTACATTAGATATTTGATTTCATTAAATTTTGATAAAAAAAAATATTGATAAGATAGAAATTAATTAAAACTCGTAGAAATATTGGAAAAAAAATAAAATAAATATTATATAAATTAAAATTGTTTTGTTGAAAAAATGATATATGTAGATATAATTTATAGTAAAATTGTTCTACAATAACATGTTGAATTTAAAAACAAATAAAATCTTGAAACGGTAATGTATTTTGTTTGAATAAATTCAAGGATATAAAAGAAATGATGACACTTAATGTATAAGTATTTTTCATTTTAAAATATTGATAATTTCATATATAAGTTTACATATATACACACACCTTCATTGCTTGAGGT